>NC_142368.1:10484658-10648123 GCF_059441175.1 Urocampus carinirostris
CTCTCTCTCTCTCTACCCGTATATCCTATATGGTGTACTGTATACAGGGGGGTATACTGTATACCTGTATACATTTTTTTTAAGCATTTTTGAAGGGGCGCCGCTACTTCGCTGATTTTCAGTTTTCGTGGGTGGTCTCGGTCCCCATTAACCGCGATAACCGAGGGATTACTGTATTAGTATAAGACCCCTAACATTAATATAAAGTAGGTGTAATCCAAATTTAGCACAAACGTGACATAGCAGCCGCAAAAGCATGCAATAGTACAAACAACGAACAGAACATACGTGCACACACTTGATGACTTCATATGTTCTTTGAGGCATGCAAATGGATTCCAAGGAATGCCAAAACACCCAATAGGTGATTATGAAGGTGAGCAAAAACACAACAACCCCCAGCACTCACAAAAAAACACAAAAACACACACACACTCTCACATGCCCCTTTGCATCCCAAAGCCATTCTTTGATGCCGCCTGTTAAATCACAGATAGGAGCAAACCCCGCCCATCAGCGGCAACCATCCAATCACGTCGAGCAGTTTTCATTTCAGTTACGGCGGCAGCGTCTCCAGCACAAGGACGTTGAGTTTCTCCTCATGGAGATATTCTCTCTACAGCACAGGTGTGAAACAGGCGGCCCGCGGGCCAGATCAGGCCCGGTAATGGATTGAATCCGGCCCGCGAGACAACACTCAGAGAAGCGCAAGAGAAAAACAAGCTGCAGGTTGGAATATGTCAACTTGATGTTGCCAAAGCCAGGTGCCTCTCACAAAGACACTGAAGTTGTATTTTTTTCTCTCTTTCTCTTTCCCTCTCACTCTCTCCATCTCTCTCTGTCTTTATCTTTCTGTATTTTTTGGGTTTTTCTCTTTCTGTATTTCCCTTTTTTTCTCCTTCTCCCCACTCTTGCGCTCTCTCTTTCTATTTATCATTCTCTCTCTCTCTCTTTCTTATTTTCTCTCTCTCTGTCACTCCCTCTTTCTGTTTCTCATTTTATTTCTCTCTCTCTCTCTTTTTCTCTCTCTTCATTTTTCATTCTCCCTCTTTCTCTCTCTCTGTCATTATCTCACTTTCTCTCACTTTTCATTACTCATTCTCACTCTCTGTCTCTCTTTCTTTCCTCTTTCTCCCTCTCTCTTTCCTCTTTCTCCCTCTCTGTCACTCTGTCACTTTCTCTCACTTTCCATCACTCATTCTCTCTTTCTCTCTTTCTCTCTGTCTGTCTCTCTTTCTTTCTCTCTCTCTGTCTCTCTTTCTTTCTCTCTCTCTGCCTCTCTTTCTTTTCTCTCTCTTTCCTCTTTCTCCCTCTCTGTCACTCTCTCACTTTCTCTCACTTTCCATCACTCATTCTCTCTCTCTCTTTCTCTCCACTCTCTGTCTGTCTCTCTTTCTCTCTCTCTCTCTGTCTCTCTTTCTTTCTCTCTCTCTGCCTCTCTTTCTTTTCTCTCTCTCTCTCTCTCTCTCTTTCCACCCCTTTTTTCCCACTCTGTCTCTGTCTCTTTCACTCTCTGTCTCTCTTTTTCTCTTCCTTTGTTGCTCTTTGTCTCTTTCTCTCTCTGTGTCTTTTAACCTCTTTTGCTCTAACTTCCTTTTTTCCTTTTCTCTCTTTTCTCTTTCTCTCTTCATACCCTTCACACTTTCTTTTCTCTCCTTCTGTCTTTCTATCTCTCTTTGGATTTCTTTCTTCCTCTCCCTTTCTTTTCCCCCTCTCTCACGACTTTTTATCTTTTGTTTCTCACGCTCTCTCCCTCTCTCTCTTTTTCTTTCTTCGTCTCGCCCTCTCTCCTTTTCCCTCCCTCTTTCTCTTATTTCTTTATCTCTCTTTTTCTTTCTCTTTAATCTAATAGTCTGACCCTAGACAGAATATTTGTTCTATTGTGTGGCCTTTTGCAATACACCAAACCTGGAGAAAAAATTAGAAATAGTCTGTCCGATACTGCTGACTTCAAGCTAAACCTGGAAGTAGCAATAAAGTTTGGTTTTGATGGAAAAGTTAGAGGATGGAAAAAGGATACATCCCTAAAAATTGCACCCACGGCCTAACATGCAAACAGGGTATATAAACATGGACAGTACCCAGAAATGGAGAAGGAGATCCTGGAGTGGTTTAAAGGCCAGAGACAAAATGGTTATGGAGAGTCTCGGCTAAGTGTCCACTCTCAAGCCAAGAAACATGCTTTCGCAGGTTGGTGTACACCAGGGCTGGTAAACTTACCACCTGAGGGCCGTTTGCAGCCCAGGGGATGATAGTTTGAGGCCCCCGCCTTAATATGTTATTTTAAAATAAGTGCAGCGCATTTTTACTAATTGACTTTTTTTTCATATTAATCATTAATTTAAAAAAAAAATTGATCATTTTTTTGTGTAGAAACTGTACTTAATTACCTACTTAATGGCTTAATTATTGAGCAGCACGGCGGCGCAGTGGTTAGCGCGTGTGCGGCACAGTTCTGAGGTCATGAAATCAAACCTCCTGTGAGGAGTTTGCATGTTCTCCCCGTGCTTCGGTGGGTTTCCTCCAACATTCCAAAAACATGCATGTCAGGTTAATTGGTGTGAATGAGCGAGTGAATTGTCTGTCCCTGTGTGTGTCCCTGCGACTGGCTGGCAACTAGTTCAGGGTGTCCCCTGCCCACTGCCCGAAGACAGCTGAGATGGGCTCCAGCACCCCCGCAACCCTACTGAGGATAAGCGGTGCAGATCATGGATGGATGGATCGCCTCATTATTGTTGTATATAATGTTGCTATAATCCTGTTTAATTTTCACTTCACAGATCTGCATTATTGTGTTCTGCATTCTGATTGGTTAAACAGTCCCGGAGAAAGTAGTTATCGGTCAAAAATAAGTAAATGTTTACAGTATAGGGTACAGTACTTTAATTTATTAACGAATACTTGGGTCTGGTTTGGTTTTTCAATTTTGAATACAGTGTAGATTATTTATGTAATAAGTGTCAAAAATAAAGGTTTCTACTTCACGGATTTTACCTGTAAGGGGTTTGTTTTGGATCCAAACCGCCGTGATAAATAAAGGATCACTTTATTTGAGAACATTTAACGGAATACATGGAATGGCAAAAATGATGTTGGCAAGCTGTTTGGATTGATTTTCATTTTGTTTCTGTCGCATTTTATGTTAGTTTTGCAGGACGTTGCATGTTGTGCTAAAATGCTAATTCCCCTTATAGAGATCAAAGAGATCAAAGCCAACAGAGAAGCTTACCACGTGTTGTGTGTGACTCATTCATTTGCAGGGAAATTGTACCAGTTTTTACACTCGTCATTGTTATTATTTCTATTTCTAACATTCTATTTAAGAGATCAAAGCCAGGAGAGAAAGCTTACCACGTGTTGTGAGTCATCATTTGATTCATATTTAGTTTCTTTTGTCTTTTATTAGCATATTTGGTATTGGAGTAATCCAAAGGTAATTGAAAGTAATACAGTTAAAGTAACTCTACCCAACCCTGCCCCCAAGATATTAAAGTTTGAGACCCCTGCTGACACATTTTCTTCTATTTCTTGTATTATGTGGGTATTTTAAAGCAGGCTGTAATCTAGGGGGTAACAAAATTACTTTTCTAATTAAGTAACTAGTAACTGTAACTAAATACTGTTTTTCAGTAATGCGGCCAACACTGGTGTATCGCCTGGAGAGAGCACAGGCCTATCAAGCGTTTTTCGCGCCAATTGAGCTCTGTGATTGGATGATTTTCATAGGGCATCGCCCACCTAGCTGGAGACGACCCCGCCCTCTCTTTGTCGCTCTCTCTCACCTCATGAACTTCTTGGGTTCTGTGGGAGGGGTCGGCGGCAGGGGAAGAGGTTTGTTGGCGTTCAGCTCGAGATGATGGAGGAGAAGGGGGGAGTGGGCAAGGGGTTCGAGGCGGCCGGGCAAGGCCGGAGGTGGCGGAGGAGGCGGGGGCGGCTGGGGCGGGGCCTGCTGCGGCGGCTGCAGGTCGGCCCCGGAGCCCGCCAGGCCCGAGCCGGCTGCCTCCAGAACCCTGATACCGGCGGAGTTGCCGAATCTGCTCACCGATGCTTTCTCATTCTTTCGCTTTTGCTACACAGAAAGAAAGGAAGGGAGGGAGCAACGGGGGAGAGAAGGGTTTCAAAGTAAAAAAAAAACAGGGTGAAAGGACAGTGGTGCCTCTTCATACGAGCTAAATTCATTCCGGGATAGTGCTCGTAGCTTGAATTTCCCGTTATCACTAACTTTCTTGCCACACATTATTATGGGCATAAAAAGGAAATAAAACCAACAGAATCACAATAAAATAGGATGTGGTCCCTTTTAAACGCGCCAATTGACTGAACAGGTAGAAGAAAGTAAGCAGGGCATTATCGACATCTACTGGTAAGGACTGTAATTGTCTCTCTTCTTCTTAGCATTATTTTGCAAACGAAAAAACCTATGACCCACTTAAAACGGGTTTGCGACTCAGTTGGAAAAAAAAACCACTGCTCTAGGATACTCCAATCAAAAGTTATGATTTTTTTTTAAATGTATGCAAACAAAATGCTCTGTTCTGCTTCTAGAGAACACTGTTGAGTTTGTATAGCATGGTGAGTTGGTTCAGGTGAAAAGCTGTTTTCACTTAACTGTTAAACTAAACGAGTTAACACATTTACTGTTGTGATTAGAATATATCCCTAGTAATTTGTGATTATAGCATGTGAGTAATACAATAATCTGGGCTGTACTATAAAGCATAATATTGAAAATCAAAGTGAGATATTTTAGGTTGAAATTATTTAACTGATGTGGCTGTCACGTCCAGCATGGTCGCCGTGGCGACCGGCCGGCCCCGCCCCCTTGGCACCGCCTGTAGCAGATTTTCTAATTTGCGTGTGTGCTTCTTAAGGGCGGGTTTTGGGGATTGCCGGTTGCGGGTTCATTGAATTACTTTGCATTATTCTGTTCTGTTTGACTTGAGGAAACCTGTACTTGCCCGTTCCGAGTAAAAACCTGTTTTGTGAGTATTCCTAGTCTGAGTTCCTGTTTGCCTGTAAGCCTGTTTTTGTTTTTTTTCCCTGAGTGTTGGACGACTTTTATTTCCTTAATAAAAGTAACTGATGGTTAACGCGAACGAGTTCACCCTTCCTGCCTCCTGCCTCCGATCTGGTCCGGTCTCGTGACAGTGGCTGCCTCAAATTAGAAAGTCCGGATCCAGCCCCAGAACCAAACAGACATTTTACAAGTTTTTTTTCCTGTAGTGGTTGGCATGCGCATAAACAGATCACGAGGAGTGAGCAGTCTCTAGTGGTAGCCTCTGGGACTGCTCGTGAACTGGATTTTCCTTCCTAAACTTAGTCTAGAGGTGCTCGTATAGAGAGATACCACTGTATTTTTGATAAAAAGGGCAAAATGAATAAGATAAAGAAACAGGGGGAAAATGAGGAAAGGTCCCAAAGACGCGCTAACGGATCATCTCGACTGGGACGCAGCTTGTTGGGCGTCTGACATCCAAATGGCTTGGAAAGCAAAGTGAGACGGTAAGCAAGGACACATTTGACCGCACACCCGCACAAACACCAAACAGCGACAAAACACACAAACATACACTTCAGTGAAAAAGCATGCGGTGAGAACATCACACTCCTGAAACACTGAAATTCATTTGGAGCACTCGTCACAATGAGTCGGAATTCTGGATGGATTAGATTTGAAAATGAATCTTAAAAAAAGAGGAAGTAAAGGAACCCTAAAAGGAGTTGTCAGCTATTTATTCATCATTTGGAGAAGTATATGTGTAACGGGTGTAATAATAACTTTTGTTTAGTTGAAATTCCTGCTGAAATATGTTGTATAGTTTTTGTGTAAGTGTCCTGCGATGATGAGTCCAACAGTGCCACCTGTTGGTATGGGGTAAGGTTTGGTTTGGCTTTTGATCTTGTGTTGGAATTATATACATATATTTATCCTACAGTTGACATTAATATGTTATAAGTGTTCTCAGCCCTTTTTGAAGAGTTTTCAGCCCGTGAGCTGTTCTTCAAGGCCATGAGTTGTTTTTTTGTACAGTCTGTCCCTTTATCTCACATACCAATGGGTGCAACTTGCCCTGGAATAATCTGTGTAATAATTTTCCTTTTATGCATGCAATAACTCAAGTTGTTTTTCACCGAAAGCCTTGAAAGAAGAAAGGAGGTGTCCAAACAGAAACCAGCTGTGATCATCGGGCGGAAAGCAAGGCGTGCGAAAGAAGATTCATTAACTCTGCGTAGCAACAGTTAGAATGCGGTCTCAACAAGTTAGATAGAACCCCTCCCTTTAGAGAAGTTGAGACTTATGTACGATAGGGCGAACCTTAATAAAAAGAGGAAAGAGATCTAAGATTTCTTCAGAGTGATTTGGGAGATTGGCGGTATACAATCTTCGATCGCTCTCCTTGCAAGATATCTAAAAACTGATCAGATTCTCTATTGTCTTTTATTTCAGAGCGTTTTATCATAAATGTTGGGGGCTTAAACCTAACATCTTGTGACCAGGAGGCGGATGTCGTTGGCAGTCTACAGCGCGCTGCTAACGGTGAGCCACGATCTTTTGGTGCTCCGCAAAAAGTTTATTTTAAACATTAAAACCACAGCTGACGAATCTCTCAACATGCACAGTACTGTGATTGATGTTGTCAAGCTGTTTGGATTTATTTTCGTTTTGTTTCTGTCGCCTTTTATGTTAGTTTTGCCGGACGTTGCATGTTGTGCTAAAATGCTAATTCCCCTTATAGTGTTGAAAGCCAGCAGAGGAGCTAACCACCTGTTGTGTGTGACTCATTCATTTGCAGGTAAATTGTACCCGTTTTTACACTCATTATTGTTATTATTTCTATTTCTAACATTCTATTTAAGAGATCAAAGCTAGGAGAGAAAGCTTACCACGTGTTGTGAGTCATCATTTGATTCATATTTAGTTTCTTTTGTCTTTTATGAGCATATTTGGTATTGGAGTAATCCAAAAGTAATTGAAAGTAATCCAGTTAAAGTAACCCTACCCAACCCTGGTGACAACTAGCAAAATAAAACGTGATTTGACACCAGATGGGGGCCAAACGGACCAGAGAACATACAGAGCAACGTTGGGCAGCCTCATTTACATCATGACATGTACTCGACCGGACATCAGCTGGATTGTGAGTAGACGCTCACGTCATTTGTCCGATCCGAGGGAAAAACACATGACGGATTTGAAACTTTTGTACCCTGCCTAAAGACCTCCACTCATCATCCCCTATCCCAAAAAAGCCAACAGTGGTCGGACTGAATGACTACAGGCCTATCGCATTTAAGCCTGTGGACATGAAATGCTCTGATGGGTTGGTGTTCCAACCAATGTTCCCTGTAATTTTCCAGGGGTCTGAGCATTCACACAAAGTCGGTGAGCAACGATTGAAACAACAGTGAGCAACAGCGATCCCAAGTGTGGCTGCTAAATCATTATCAAACATGGTCAAAACTTGACATCACGTTACATTTTGCTGAGTTTCCGGCAGTGCAAAAAATGTTTTCAGTTTTGAATAACGTCGTTTGTTTTTACAACAATTCTTTCACTAGATTTCCAATTTTTTTTTTTCCTGGTATCTTTTGTCGCATAATGCTAAAATTTTTGGTGGCTTATTTAGTCGGTTGTACGATACACAACTGTATTTAATCACATTTTTTAGTGGAAGTACAATGTTGGCAACAAGATTGATTTGGTATAATTGGAAATGATTTGAATGCAACACAAACTTTTTCTTCTTTTTCCCTGTTTTTTTTTCTATTTTTTTTTAAATTCCTTTTAAAAAAACAAAACACATTGTGTTTATTTTTTCCTAGCTGTTTTTTTTCTTTTCGTTCTCTATCTACTTTTTTTCTTTGTTTTTTTTTCTTTTCTTTTTTTCTGAGTTTTTCCTTCTTTTTTCTCTTCCTTTTGTTTATTTTTTTCTCAGCTTTTCACTACTTTTTCATTTTGGTATTTTTTTCTTTTTTGTTCTATTCCCCCTTTCCTTTAAGTCATTTTGTGCATAATTTTACATACTATTTGGTCATATAGAGATGAAAGAAGCAAAAATAACCTGAAGAGCCGTTTAGGACCCTAAAGAGCCGGTTCCTTTTAGTGAGCCGAGCCGAAGAAGCCGGTTCTCGAAAAACTCTAATAACTTTACTCAACTTCGTTCTACTTCGACCTTGACTTCCAAATACCGCATTTAGAACACAACGTCAGGGAAACCCTTGTATTTTTACCTTCATTTACTGTAACTTTGACTTTATTCGCTTCTTAATTAGCAATTTCGAGCCCTGATTTTTGTGAGCTGGCTAGATTTTCTTGTGCACGGAAAAGCTCTGGGTAGTGCGCAATTGCGCACAATGCAGCTTAGAGGGACCATTGCGCTGGATAGATTTTCTTGTGCGCTGAGAATGTGCGGGCAGTGCGCGATAGCTTAGAGGGATCATTGGTTCCAACACATCAAAGGTTCCCACCCTCCCTGGAACCTCATCAGTTTGCCTCCAAGATAAACCATTCCACAAATGAGAGCATAAACACCGCTCTTCGTGCTGCTCTGGGCCATTTAGAAAACACGGGAGCTATTACAGAAAGCTAATCCTGGACTTCAGCTCTGTGTAGAACACCATCGTCCCGGGGATCCTGGAACTCGGGCTCTCCTACATTTTCAGCTGGATTATGGACTTCTTCTTCAACCCTGCACAGGCTGTGAAACTCGGCAGCCACATCTATTCCACCCAGACACTGAGCACCGGATCTCCCGAAGGATGTGTACTGTTCTCTCTGCATACCTTGGACTGTTCACCAACCCACCCCACAAACACAATTGTGAAGTTCTCTGACGACAACATCTTGGTGGGACTCATCTCTGATGGGGATGAGAAGGCATAGATGAAGGAGGTAGAGCTACCCATGACGTTTGAAAAATAAACTACCGTAAATTCCGGACTATAAGCTGCTACTTTTTTCCCAAACGTTCAACCCTGCGGCTTATTCAGTGATGCGGCCAATTGATGTCATTTTTCTAACGGCTGCCAGCGCCGCTCGAGTACAAGAGGTAAGATTTAGACCGGTGGAATATATGCGCCGAGGAAGACTGCAACTTCTCACAAATTAAATTAGCGTAAAAATATCCTCACCATACAAATTGCAAAAAGAAAGGCACATGACGCAAGTTTCAAGCTAAATGCAATCGAGCAGTCCGATAAAGAAGGAAACGGAGCTACTGCACGTAAACTTTACTATGCGACCGTGTTGCTGGTGTGTTTTTGAGTAGGGGAGCGTGGGAAGACGTCTACATGACATAGTCTCTTTCCCATAATGGGGGAGACGACTTTGACGACGTCAGTTATAAGGAGGAAGATGAGGACGGTTTACCGTGATTATTACAAGTATGGTATGTTATTTTTAACAGAACCGTTCACTGTGTTGCGAGCGTGTTGCTAGTAGCGTTTTGCTACCCTTCACAGGCACGGTTTGGGATGAAAATTATAATATTATTATTAAAGCTTTGAAAATTCTTTCGGTGTACCGCCTTTCTTTGTAAATATGTGTAACCATGTATAATATGTATTTGCAACTGTATATTTTTGTAATGTATTTATTTTAGAGACTTATTCTGATATGTTTTCCACGGGCGAATCAAAAAGAAGGGGCGAAAACAACGGGGGCTGACGGGAAGTGGAGTAAAGGTGAGCCGTGTTTGTGTACGCAGCGGACAATAGTGGATATACATTTTTCCCACCTTTACCTTTGGAAATATACATTTTTTTCCCTTGAATTCTTTTCAACGGGACCCGGACTCTGCAGGTATGTAAGTATAAATATACATTGTGAACTATCTTGGGTTTTTCTTTAAATTGGTATGTTATTGCACTTATTTCATTGCACTATTGTTACAATGCACTATTCTTCACTGCATTGAGACTATTATAACTTGGGCCAGTAATTCTAAGCACTATGTTGTAATTTTTATAGTTTTGGCCCATTCCTCCTGACAGTCTTTTATCTCTTCTCTCTCCAAAGTCTCGATATTACATGTATATTCTAGAGTGCCATGTCTAATCTCGTTGCATACAATGTTTCACAATGTTGATACCAATGAGAATAAATTATAATTCTATATATTTTTAAAAAAAGCACAATTATATGATAATACATTTATTTTTCTGTGTTATTCAAATCAAGATTGGTTGTTTTTTTTAACGAATCACGTTTTTCCACCGCTAGGAGGCGCTAGATAATACACAAAGTGCTAAAAGCAATACATATAGTAGAAAAAAATACAAATAAATGTACAAGACTATTAAAAATAAAAGTACACTGCAAAGTACTCTGTTGGTGTATGATTTTGAACATTTTACATTTTATTTTTTTATTTATATTGGATATGTAGATTGATTTAAACTATACTTTTTGCAGTGTGGAACTGCAAAAAGTTAAAAAAAAAAAAAAAAAGAAATCTGACAAAACATGTGAAGTAAAATAGAAAATAAAATAATTAAATTGAGCAAAACTATGTGCAAACAGAACAAGAAAGTAAACAATGTTGTTTTTTCCTATATCTTTGGGGTTATTTCTTTGATTTGAGTTTTGTCAGTATTGAAAAAGGAATGGAAAATAACTTCAAAAATAAAGGGTAAAAACATAAATTGTTATAAAACATTTAAGTATACGAACAACAAAATCAATCAGGATAATCCAAAAAGCAAATGAATATTATAAAGTACAGACTAAAAATCAATTCAAATTAAAAGGTTAATAGTGAATAAGTGATTATAAGGTTAAAAAGGTAAAAAAAGAAAACAGAAATGTATTGATATGATCATATAGCAGGCCGCGAACCGGTTCTGATAATAGCTCGCCAGTGATGGGTCATTGCGATTTTCTAGTGAACTTGATTAGTAACTAACATGATTTTTTAACGGCTGACTTAATTTGTCATAATTACAACCTGTTAATAACATAGTAATACTACATTATGTTATTTTAGAAATGCATATCACCGTAAATTCCGGACTATAAGCCGCTACTTTTTTCCCAAACGTTCAACCCTGCGGCTTATTCAGTGATGCGGCCAATTTATGTAATTTTTCTAACAGCCAACAGCAGCGCTCGAGTACAAAAGGTAAGATTTAGACCGCTGGAATATATGCGGCGAGGAAGACTGCAACTTCTTAGCTTGTGCACAAATTAAATTAGCGTAAACTTACCCTCGCCATGCAAATCGCTAAAAGAAAGGCACATGACGCAACTTTCAAGCTAAAAGCTATCATGCAATCCGATAAAGAAGGAAACAGAGCTACTGCACGTAAACTTTACTTTGCGAGCGTGTTGCTAGCGTGTTTTGGAATAAGGGAGCGTGGGACAACGCCTATATGACAAAGTTTCTTTCCGATACTGAGGAAGATGACTTTGATGGCGTCAGCTATAAGGAGGAAGATGAGGATGGTTTACCTTGATTTTTACAAGTACGGTTTATTTTTTAAACAGACCCGTTTACTGTTTTCCGAGCGTGTTGCTAGTAGCGTGTTGCTACCTGTCACAGTCACGGTTTGGGATGAAAGTTATATTATTATTATTAAAGCTTTGAAAACTCTCTCGGTGTACCGTCTTTCTTTGTCAATATGTGTAACCATGTATAATATGTATTTGCAACTGTATATTTTTGTAATGTATTTATTTTAGCGACTTATTCTGATATGTTTTCCACGGGCGAATCAAAAATAAGGGGCAAAAACAACGGGGGCTGACGGGAAGTGGAGTAAAGGTGAGACGTGTTTTTGGACGCAGCGGACAATAGTGAATATATATTTTTCCACCCTTACCTTTGGAAATATAGACTTTCTTTCCTTGGATCACTTTCAACGGGACCCAGACTCTGCAGGTCTGCATCAAACCTTAAGTACCGGTATCATTTTCCATTCATTTTGCCGGCTGTGGTTGTTAAACTGAGTACTTTATGCTCAGTTAAAATCGCGGGACTCAAAGTAGGGTTTGGGTTAATTTTGTGATTGTGTTACAAGTTTTAACGTGGGCGCACGCGGCTTATATACAGGTGCGGCTTGTGTAAGTAAAAAAGCGGTTTTCCCCTTAAAATGTGGTGGGTGCGGCTTATAATCAGGTGCGGTATGTAGTCCGGAATTTACCGTGGTTATACCACACTACGTTATTTTAGAAACACATATTAAAATGTTTGCTCATTGTACCAATTAGTAAGCTTCAAAAAGGTAGGTGACCCCTGTCATAAAGTATTAAAAGAATTAGAGAAAGTTTAGAAAGTAAAATGAAAGAACTGGTAGCATGTGAAATTTTGACAGGCGGTACCTAGGTGGTACGTACCTTTATCAGGGGGTTGATGACGCCGACGTTGGGGCTGGCGTTGAAGACTTTGTTGAAGTTGCTTTCTCGGTTGACAAGCTCCAGCTGGTAAAACTTCTTGTCGTCCTGTGGTGGTGGCAAGGACATAGAATAGAATATAGCTTTATTGTCATTGTTACAAAATGGGTTAACATATTGTGACAACGAAATTGGGCATGACACTCCAGTTTCACACATTCACAGTGAGGTAAAAAGCCAAGAAGATAAAAGAACAGGGAAGTGGCTTACCTTTTGCGCGTTAGCTTAAAAGACGCTACTATTACGCGACACGTGCATTCCATACTACTGCAGACCTGGCATACCGGTCCTCGAGTTGAAGAAGAGTACCTGCAAAATCATGCAGGACATGCAGCCCTCAAGGACCGGCGTGCCCGGGTATGATACTGGGTTAGAGTGGGCGGATCCATCCGAATATCGATATTATCAATACTAAGTGAGTACTTGGATCCATTGATACTATTGCAGTGTTCATTTTACCTGTGAAAAGTGATGGGTCCCAGGGACTCACATGCTCAAAAATCTATGGGTCCCAACAGAGATCTATGGCTCCCCAAAATTGAGTGCTCTCGAGGTTGAAATTGTAAATCGGCGACAAATATATAATATAAATCTATATATTCATTCCGATTTAATCATCACGATTAATTGGCAATACAAATCAGTTATCACTTCAAGATTTTTCAGTTCACAATATTGTACATTATACGAAATATTATTGCTTAAATAATTATAATAATCTATATTTTCATTCAGTATTAATCATTACAGTTAATTGGTAATACAAAGCAGTTATCACTTCAGATTTTTCAGTTCACAATATTGTACACTATACAAAATAATATTGCTGAAATATTTATATATTCATGCAGTTTTGATCATCACAGTTAATTGGTAATACAAAGCAGGTATCACTTCAAATTTTTCAGTTCATATATTCTTCGTGGTTTGTTGTCCCGCCACAGTTGTAATGCCTTCTCAAGGTCGAATCTATTATCATCTTCCTCATAGCGTAAAGAGGAATATAATTTAGTGCATTTAGTGTTTTGTTTATTTTCTTTTGTTGAGTCGTTTGCTTCAAAACACGTGTTTTCCTTGCCTTCGCGGTCTTCTGAAGAATTTCTTCGCCGTTTTTTCGTGCCGGAATTATTGCCGTTGTTACCACATTCTGTGTTATGTTTCGACTTATTAGCGACACTGAAGAAATTACCAATTTTCTGTTGATTTGCACCTAATACCAACTGTTTTTTCAGAGGCATACTTCTCTTTCACTCGACAACCGCCGCAACAATGACGTCAGCTCGAAGCAACGAGATCTCGTTTGCCGAGATCGGCGCGAGACCAAAACAACAATGGCGGATCTGCCTGACGAAAAGTTTGCAGTGCGGTAAATCTTTGTTAAAAAAAAAAAAGTAATCGAGTAATAATGACAATTTGGTCTCAAAAACGTTGCGTCCCGGGGACGCATGCTGATTTGACACAATGCGTCCCCAGCAAAAATGATGCGTCTAGGACGCATGGACGCGAGAACACTGCTATTGTCCTAGGATTAATACTTTGCTTTACACCAATTCCCTCTAAAAACTGCTTCTCAGCGCACACCTTTCTCTTTCTTGCCTTGCACTTTCTGCTTCTCTCTGAATCTATACTTGAGTGAATGACTGACAGGCACACTTTTAGCCCATTCCCCTTGCTACCCACTGGCTTGCATGCTGGGAAGGTACTGGGAGAGTGAAAGAGAAGCCAGATTGATCTGCCCACCGGTAACAGAAGATAAAAATGACAAAGGCAAATAGGGGGCACAGCGCAGTGCGGACATTTAAAGTGGTCTGCTACTGTAGCAACACCACAATTTTACATAAACACATGAAAAAAAGGATCACCCTTCAGAGAGCAACCAGAAACATAAACATGTTACCGTGGCAACAGAACCAAAAGGGCTCCGTCCTTGGAGCCTGAGCCGAGGGCTCAAGGGAAAAGGTTGACTTTTGCCATTAAAAGTTGATATCAGACCTTTTTGTTGGAATGAATTAGTTTAGGTTTCTTTCCGATTGGCTTAAAAGAAATAATCCAGCTCATTGCTTTGGCAAGACATGTGACTTTTTCTTAAAGAACCTACCACTAGCTTCTTGACCAGCGACTCCCTCTCGGAAACCATGTCCTTCAGCTCGGCGATCATTTGCAAGTCCTCTGGGCGGCTTTCCCGGTTCCTGAACTTCTCCTCGGTGCCTTCCAGCCTGTTGAAGCAAGAAAAATGTAACCAAGCCAACAATATAAAGAATAAAAACGTTCTTCTTCATTCATTGCCCTTTCTCACAAATGTCCAGACAGAAATTGACAGTCGATGATGGATTTGTGCAAAATGTTGCCGTTCGTTGTCCTCCGAGCAAACATTTGATGGCGCTTTAAAAACTCTCATTTATAACGGTTGCCATTTAAATGCCACTCGTGGAGAAAAAGCAGAAAAATCATCAGCGCCGACCTTTTCAAAACCGCATTAGCTATTTCACGCTAAAACCAATCATCAACTCCAGCGCCACCACTTTACTTGCACTTCGTCAATCCTGGGACTCAAAGCGGAAATGTCAGGGATTGTGGAGCGCGTACAGAATCTGCAGGGCAGAGATCTTGTCCTTGAGGACTTCCTGGGCCTTGTTGAAGTCGGCTAGCATGTTGTGCGTCTCTCTGCTGTGGACGGCGTTCAGTTCCGACACGTCCCGCTCGTGACGCTTCTGGAGCTCCTGTTCGTGACTCCTACGGTAGAAAAAAAGCAACGTTATGTTTTCTGCTAGCTTCCCGCTAACACACTATGCAAAACACCAAAAACTACCTCGTTGTTAGCATCATTGATACGTTTTTTTTGTTCTTAATATTGGTCACCTGCAAAGGAGATTGCATAAGATGCTAGTTTGTTATTATTTATTATTATCATTGTGCACTGTTGTTCATTGTTTTGACTATAATTGTGAGCCTCAGAGAAGAACCCCAGCCCTCCAGGTATGGCACACTTTTTATGTCAAAAATTTAGTAGTCTGGACCCTGTGAAAATTGTTTTCTACCATGTGTCTCCCGAGCTGTATGAATTTGACAGCTCTGATGTCACGGTTGCCCATGGCGCCCAATTGGCCCCGCCCGTTTGGCGCCAGCTCTGTCTCGTTGACTGATTGGCTTTCCCCCCATTTAATCTCAGTGCTCTCACTCACCCTCTGTCAGTCCATCAACCAACCTCTGCGCCCGCAAGACGTGTGTTTTGACTCTGTCCGGTGTGCTGTTTGTGTATCCTGTCCGGTATCGATCCTGTCTGTTTTGTCCCGTTTTGATATCGGTCTCTGGTCTCCAGTGTATGGTATTTTTCCCGTCTATCTCGTCCTGTCTCTTATCTGTCTCCAATCTCCTATATCTGTTATCAATCCTGTCAGTCCCGTTCTGTCCGATATTGCCACCATCTGTCCGGTATCGGCTCGTGTAACTGGTATCGATCTCGTTGGTCTCTGGCTTTCTGCTGTTCCACGCCAGACTGCTGTCTTTCTTTTTCCGCCCAGCGATCGCCGAATCACTGGTTTTTGTGTTAATGTGCATGACTACCCGATTCCAGTAAAATAAAGCTTGTGTGAGAAATGTTTCTGGGTTCTCCTCCTGATCCGGTTCATGACACCTGATGAAATAGTTTATAACAGTCAGCTGGGGCTCTTTTCTGAGGCTCGCAATGGAATTATGATTCAGGGATGTAAGATTTAGTCATAAAACAATCATTGACAGTTCAATGTTTTAATCACCCGTGGAGTTTCTCAACTATGCATTTATAAAATAAATAAATTAAAAAAAAGCAAAATAACTAATGAATTTATTTCCACTCGTGTTTGTTTAACTCGGGGGGGGGAACTCATGCAGACTGGAGAGTGACAATAATAGCACGCAAACACTTGAGAACAGTTTGGAATTTCTAATCTGAGGTTTGGGCTCTCTTCCCTGTTCTCCTTGCAAGTACAAAATCCATTTTTGTCTCCTTGTTTTGAGTCTCTACTAAACGGCAAGCAATAAACACCCTCAAACAAACAAAAAGATAAACAAATAACTAAAAACATAATAAATATGACTGTACTTTAATATCTACGGTATAGAAAGAGAGTAAATGATGAAATGATTGACTGTGCTCACGCCTAAAGCATTCAATAGTTATACTTCAAACCACACAATAACAAATACAGCCAATACATTAAAACAGTTAATACAATTCCTAACAACTTTGGTAACAAAATACATAGCTCATTCGTCAAAAATGTGAGTTATCGTAAATTCCGGACTATAAGCCGCTACTTTTTCCCCAAACTTTCAACCCTGCGGCTTATTCAGTGATGCGGCCAATTTCTGTCATTTTTCTACCGGCCGCCAGCGGCGCTCGAGTACAAAATATGCCGAGGAAGACTGCAACTTCTTGGCTTGACTAGCGGCGAGAAATCTTTCACTAAAACTGGCCGCATGCGAAAGGCAACTTTTTCGCAAGTCTGCCAGTGGATCCTGACAGCCTAGGGCAACATAAAAAAATCCACTATCACCAACGGCACAGAATCTGGAGTGCATGGGAGCGTGGGACGACGTCTATATGACAACCTTTCTTTGCGACACTGAGGAAGCCGACTTTGATGGCTTCAGTTCTAAGGAGGAGGATGAGGACGGTTTACCGTGATTTTTACAAGTATGGTATGTTTTTTTAACAGACCGTTTACTGTGTTGCCAGCGTGTTGCTACCATTAACTGCTCGGATGAAAGTTATATTATTGTTATTATTAAAGCTTTGAAAACTCTCTCGGTGTACCGTCTTTCTTTGTAAATATGTGTAACCATGTATAATATGTATTAGCAACTGTATATTTTTGTAATGTTATCATTATCCGTTTATTTTGCCGGATGTGATTTTTTGGACTGTGTACTTAAAATGAAGGATTTTCAGTTACAATCGCGGTACTTAAAGTCGGGTCCGGGTTAATTTTGTGTTTGTGTAACATTTTTTTAACGTGGGCGCATGCGGCTTATATACAGGTGCGGCTTGTGTAAGCACAAAATCGGTTTTCCTCTAAAAATGTGGTGGGTGCGGCTTATAATCAGGTGCGCTCTACAGTCCGGAATTTACGGTAGTTGCAAAAAATGTTGTACTACAAATTATCAATGAAATTGTGCTGAATAATATTGCATGCCACCCTTTTTTAAGTATGTCTATTTAATACATTGCAGTAACACATGTAGACAGATAATCTTATATAGATATATATATTCATTAATATTATTATTAATTTTCCAGTGTTGGGAGTAAGATATTTTTCTCAGTAACGAGTACTGTTACATGTCATAGATACAATTTTGTAACGCAATTGTCTTTACAAGAAGGTGTGTTACTCCACTCCCTTTTAAAAGTATACGAAGTACAAATTGTTCTGTTCTATGATGATTCCTTCTCCGCCAATCAAGTAATATACAGTCAACGAGATCAAAGCCAGCAGAGAAGCTTACCACGTGTGACTCATTAATTTGCAGCAACTGTAATAAAAACCTCATCATCCAGTCCAGCGTGAATGTGGATCTTTGATGGGACAGGTACGCCGCGGTTACACTTATACAGGAACAATGTGAGCACAAAATATACAGTAAAATACTGCTGAGTTTTCTGTATTTTATATCTGTTTAATTATTTTTGCACTCTACCGTCCTGGGGGAAAAAAAACATCTTGGACATTAACCAGAAATCGAAAAGGAAATATTTGAGTGTTCTTTTTTTGACAAAATGGATATGGAGTGTCTTAACTGTTAGTTTGCAAGATTTCACAAGCCAAAAATTACAAAGGGTTAATTGCTTCCACATTTTTGGTTTAAGAGGTGCGGCTTCAATGCGAGTATACGCGATAATTTGTCACGAGATAGTTACTTTCAGAGTAACTCGCTACTTTTGGGTGTCAGTAATCTAGAAGGTAAAGTAATACATTTTAAAATGAGGTAGCTAGCAACTGTAAGTACAGTGGAACCTCGGTTTTCGAACGTCTCTCAGTTCGAACAAATCAAAAATATGAGAAATTCTTGCTTCGCTGTTCGGTCAAAAAATCGGAGTTCGAACGCCGGTAATGCGTGAGTGCGTACGCTGAGGTGCGATACTGAGCTGCGTTCGGGTGTTTTAGCCCCTAATTATGCCTCTGAAGAAAGTCAGTGCAAGCAGCAAAGTTGCTACGGGTGAAAAAAGAAAAGTAGTGCGTACAACAATTGCATTTAAGAAAGAAATAATAGCAAAATATGAAGGAGGTGTGCGAGTGTCTGATCTTGCTAGGGAATACCCCACCGTCCACCTGTGCCTTCTGCTGACCACCACAAAGGTAAGAAATCCTATGCATAATTATTTTCTTTATCCTTTTATTTTTATACGTTTGTGTTAGCGTAATCTTTCGTACGGAAGATTACGATAACGCGAACGTACGATTAGCCTGGGTTAGCTTTAAGTTTACGTTCAACATTCAGGGTGTTGGAACGGAGCCCAACATTGAGGGTGTTGGAACGGAGCCCGCTTTCCAATGAACCGCTCACCACTTGTTGTGGAGACCCGGGTGCTAAATGACTTGTAAACGACCTGATTTTTAAATTTTTACACGTTCATGTTAGCGTAATCTTTCGTACGGAAGATTACGATAACGCGATCGTACGATTAGCCTGGGTTAGCTTTATGTTTACGTTAAACATTCAAGGTAAACATTCAGGGTGTTGGAACGGATTAAAACAATTTACATTATTTTTAATGGGAAAAATGATTTCGGTGATCAAACAAATCGGTTTTCGTACAGGGTTCTGGAACGGATTACGGTCGAGAACCGAGGTTCCACTGTACTTACATATTTTTCAGTAACGCTCCCAACACCGTTCATCTCTTTAGAATACATAAAGTGTTGGTGTTATACGCCATGTACTGTTTTCCATCTTATGCCGTCGCTCCCTGAAGAACACGACTCATTTCCTCACACTCGGCACTCATTCATTTATTTCATTATTTACTATTTTTAGCTCTCCGACCGTCTCTCGCTCTTTTTCTCTCAAGCACTTACATAGACGCGCACCAGTTACATAATGTACGCATGCTGCGTAAATGCACACACATCATAACAGGGAGGAGGCGCAATGCAAAATTCTCCCATCATGCTTCAGAAAAGATTATTCTAGATTCCTGACACAGGGAATGTCAAACACGTGACAGACAGCAGTGTTAGTTTTACCTCTGAAAAGTGATGAGTCCCGGGGACTCGCATGCTCAAAAATCTATGGGTCCCAACAGAGATTTACGGGTCCCCAAAATTTTGTGTTATCGGGGTTGAAATTGTAAATCGGCGACAAATATATACCGTACTTTCCGCACTATAAGGCGCACCCCCAAAAAAATAGTTTTTGGTCCTATATTTTCCATACATAAGGCGCACCGGATGATAAGGCGCTACAATGGGCTCCAGCACCCCCGCGACCCTACTGAGGATAAGCGGTGCAGCTAATGAGATGAGATGAGATTAGATAATTTTTGTCGACAACGATGGATAAGCGTTGGAGTCCTTAAAACTAAAAGCAAATAAATCGTGACTAAATATGGGCAGTGACATATTTCAATCGAACTCATGGGCTTTTTTCTCAATGGAATCGCAAGTTACCTGATTTGCTGGTTGGCCTCACTGCGTATCTTGAGGACCTCCTTGCCTTTGAGCTCTAGCTCCTTGGTGAGGCTGCTGATGTTCTCATTGAGTGTGTGGATTTGGTGATCCAACTGAGCAATGTGCTTCTTCCTCCGTGTGACTTCTTCCTGCAGCTCGGCCATGCGACCCAGAAACTCGCGTTCCTGACAGGAAAAGAGAGGCAGGTGAGTTGCCATGGCCACACAGAGAGTCTGGTTAGGAAATTTCTGTCAATTGGGAGTCTGAAAAAACGGATTCCCGCTGTAGCACAGTTTACTTTGCATGGTTTCGCTACTTCGTGGATAAAATGTGGTTAGTGATTAGATATTACATTTGTTCCTTCGTTCACTTTGGGCAGTGAGCAGGGGCGACACACGTCACAGTAATTTGATTATTTTCTGGAAATGTAGCAAAACAAATATCCAAATTAAAAACAAAGAAAAAAAAACATTCTAACATCCCTGACCCACACCTGTTTTTGCTCCCGTCTGTTCCCCTGGCTTCCACCCGTTTTTTGATCCTGACCACGTCTCCTCTCCTCTCCTGGCTTTCAACTCGTTTCTGATCCCGACCACGTTTTTTGCTCTCGTGTCCCGGCTACTGACCCGTTTTTCCGTTCCTGACATCGCCATCGCTCCCCATTGAAGTCCCACATCCGCATTCAGAGCGACCTGCTTCCCTGACCAGCGATCACCGGATCGTGGGTGCAACCCTTTCCTTTATTCCAATAAAACTGAGAAAAACGTAATGCAAGTGGGTCCTGTCTCTGTTCTGGTCCTGACACTACATAAATATATATATATCATTGTATATTTTGATACGATTGACTTTTTGTAAAATAGAACATTTCTTATTTATGTTATTTTTACTCTTTACTTTGCAATTCTCCTTTGGGTACCACGTTGGAGAACCCTGCACTACACGATACAGCGACATCTAGTGGTGAAATATTGCACAGTGTCCCTTTAATACGATATGTTTGGGATGGAATTAAACAAGACGAATCATGCTAATGAGATGTTGACTTCCCAAGCAGATGTCCTGCCAGATGACGCATCCGCTAGCTGAATCGGGACCTCGATTTCTTCCCTTTTTCATCCATCAAAAAAATTCAAGAGCAGATTTCTTCTTCTGTCCAACTCTTTCCCTCCTCATTATTTTAATGTTTCTCAACAGAAGAAAATGATTCATAAATTATGCATCCAATGAGGACAGATGAGGGTGTCTCACTGTGCTGGAAATAGAGTTAAACTCCGTGTCCGATTCGTTCGCTAAATAATGTCATCCGATGTAAAAACTGTATTTTGTTGTTGTGTGTGCGTGTAGGCCCTTTTTTCCCCAAACGCTTTTAAATATCCAAGAACGCCAACGCTGTGATGACAAAAAAAACCAAGCATGCTATTTACGAGATGCGTGCTCATAATCAGGAAGCAAGGAATTCTCTCATGTATGCAGGCAGGATAAAGAGCCCAGAGGCCAATTTAGCACATTTATGCAAACTCAATTTTCCCAATTAGAACTGCAAAAACAAAAAACACATAGAGTGAAGATAATAAGTATTTGAACACCCTGCCGTTTTGCTATTTCTCCCATTTAGAAATCATGGAGGAGACGGAAATTTTCATTGTAGTTGCATGTCCACTATGAGCAATGTTCCCTCTAAGCAGCGTGTGTGCGCACTACCCAGAGATTTTCCGCGCACAAGAAAATCTAGCCAGCTCACAAAACTCAGGTCTCGAAATTGCTAATTAAAAAGCTAGTTAAGTCAAAGTTACAGTGCATGAAGGTAAAAATAAAAGGGTTCCCCTGACATTGTGTTCTAAATGCGGTATTTGGAAGTCAAGGTCGAAGTAGAACGAAGTTGAGTAAAGTCAGTAGAGTTTTTCGAGAACCGGCTTCTTCGGCTCGGCTCACTAAAAGGAACCGGCTCTTTCGGGTCCTAAACGGCTCTTCAGGTTGTTTTTTCTTCTTTCATCCCTATATGACCAAATATTATGTAAAATTATGCACAAAATGACTTAAAGGAGGGGGGAATAGAACAAAAAAGAAAAAAAATACCAAAATGAAAAAGTAGTGAAAAGCTGAGATAAAAAGAAACAAAAGGAAAAGAAAAAAGGACAAATTCAGAAAAAAGCCAGAAAAATGAAAAGAAAGAAACAAAGGAAAAAAGTAAGTAGAGAACAAAAACAAAAAGGAACAGCTAGGAAAAAAATAAACACAATGAATTTCTTTAAAGGAAATAAAAAAAATTGAAAAAAAAAAAACGGGAAAAAGAAGAAAAAGTTTGTGTTGCATTCAAATAATTTCCAATTATACCAAGTCAATCTTGTTGCCAACATTGTACGTCCACAAAAAACACACAAAAATGTGATTAAATACAGTTGTGTATCCTACTACTAATGAATTAGTTGCCACACTTGGGATTGCTGTTGCTCACTGTTGTTTCAAGCGTTGCTCAACGACTTTGTGTGAACGGTCAGACCCGTGGAAAATTAGAGGGAACATTGACTATGAGAGAGATAAACTAAGAAGAAAAATCCAGAAATCACAATGCATGATTTTTTTAACTATTCATTTGTGTGATACTGCTGCCAATAAGTATTTGGACACCTGTGTATCACCTAGAATTCTGACCCTAAGAAGTCCACCTGCACTCCATGTGTCATCCTAAAACTGATGCATCTGTTTGAGGTTGTTGGCTGCATAAAGATACCTGTCCACCCCATCCAATCGAAAGACTTTAACTTGTAACATGGCGAGGATCAAAGAGCTGTCCAAAGACACCAGAGACAAAATTGTACACCTCCACAAGGCTGGAAAGGGCTATGGAGCAATTGCCACGCAGCTTGGTGAAAAAAGGTCCACTGTTGGAGCGATCGTTAGAAAATGGAAGACGCTAAATATGACGGTCAATCTCGATCGGAGTGGATCCCAATGAAAGATATCACCTCTGGCATCTTTGTCTTTTCACCTGTCCCATTCGCTGTGACGTGTAGGGGTCCATACAAAGCAATGCCAGCTGCCGTTAATCAATAGGGAAGACGAAATGTAATGGTAAAGCGGAGATTCAATAAAGAGAAAGCCACGAGGGACCTGTGTCAGCGTCATTTTTAAGATGGCTTGTGTTATTTTTTCCATTTAATACGAGGTCTATGGTCAGACTGCTGAGAAACATTGCAACAATTCCAAGCATTTACATTCACTTTTCAAAACTCTAAAAATACTACATTAAAATTCAATTATTTTCAAGGATTTCCCGCACCCGTAGCTATTAACGCATGTTATTTACAAAGACGTGTGCTCATTAAAGGGAAGCGTGGAATTCTCACATGCATGCAGGCAGGGTAAGTACCCAGAGGCCAATTTAGCACATTTATGCAAACACCAATTCTCCAATTAGAGTGCAAAAAACAAAGGACATATACACAACAACAACAAAAATCTAAAATAATATTACGGACATTAAACGCAGCACTTGGAACGGAAGGGTTGTACCTGGAGGCGGGTTTTCTCCACCGTTTTTTCCAGTTCTTTCTTGGCAGCTGCCACTTCCTGTTGGTGGTTTTGCCGTAAATGCTCGATGGCTGATGCGTGGATGTGATTCAGTTCTGATCGAAGGGACGCTGTAGACAAATAAATTAGCAATTGATTTTTCTTTTAAAGGAGCAGTATATAATTTAGAACGTTGTTACTCTCCGCCGCCATCTCCTGGCTTAAAGTCATGATCGCAGCCTCTATTCGTGATGCGCGTGCAAGTACGTGCATTTTTTTAGACGCGCTAGAATAAATACTTCTTTTTTCATCTTTCTTGGGGTTTGGGTTGGTGTTTTGACTCTAGTAGAAGCAGGCCTTTTCTTACTTCCACCATTTTCATGCTACACTGACAAATAGAAATAAAAGACGAGCGTGATGTTCTAGCCCTCCCTCTGACCCCATTCCTTGAACCTAATGTCTCAAACAGCTCTAAAACAGTCAAATGAAAGCAGATATGTAAAGGCTCTTTGAACTCAGTTGAGAATCCTTAACACATATTCAATGGAGGAAATAAGTACTTTCAACTGTTTAAAGACACCTCAAATGACACATCCAACCTTTATTTTTAACCCAAAAGATACCAAGATATGGAGGATCAATCCTGCTATATGTAGAAATAAATATACAAATAAATAAATACCTAAAAGTAGTTGTCACATAAATAAATAAAAACATAAATAAATCCCAAACATGTATGGCAATTTTATGCAGTTTTTCATTTTTTTTGTCCTGCAGTTTTTTGAAAGTGTTCCACTTGTTGACAACATCTTCTGGCTTAAATCCTTGTTGCAGCCTCTGTCGAGCCGCTTGTGTGGCGCGTGCAAATACCTGCATTTCTTAGACATGCTCGAATAGACTTCCTTTTTCATCTTTTTGAGGGTTTGGGTAGGCCTTTAGACTGAAACAGCACCTTTCTTACTTTCACCATTTTCATGCTACGCTAACAGAAAACCGTGAGCACAAGCATGAAATCCTCTCAACAGCCCCCTTCTTTTTCTTTCTGCTTGCTAATGTGCTGCGAGTCCTAAACAGCTCTGACAAAAGTAAAATAAAAACAGATAGGCGCGGTGGGAAAAAATTTATATTCTTTAAACTCAGTTGGTCATCGTTCAAACATACTCAATAGAGAATATATTTCAACTTTTTAAGGACGCCTCAAATGACGCACCCCACCCTTAAAGGGACATTACGTATCCTTTAGCGCTTCCTAGTGGTACAAAAAAATAAAACTTAATTCATTAAACAATATTGATTTAGGGGCGGCAGTAGATCAGGAGGTAGAGCGCTCGTCTTGGGATCAAGGGATCCCAGTTCGAATCCCGGCTCGTCCGTGTTACATGTCGAAGTGTCCTTGGGTAAGACACTGAACCCCTAATACCCCCAAAAAGCAGGTTAGCGCCTTACATGGCTGCAAGGCCGCTATTGGGAAAATGTGGAGCACATTGTAAAGCGCTTTGGGAAGTCATTGACTTGAAAAGCGCTATATAAATGCAGATCATTTCATTTCATTGATTTGAATAATAAGCAAAAATGCACGAACTATCATGATCTGCATTTTTATATAGCGCTTTTCAAGTCAAGACTTCCCAAAGCGCTTTACAATGTGCTTCACATTTTCCCAATAGCGGCCGTGCAGCCATGTAAGGCGCAAACCTGCTTATTGGGGGCATGAGGGGTTCAGTGTCTTGCCCAAGGACACTTTGACATGTAACACGGAGGAGCTGGGATTCGAACATCATGCTGACAGGATTGTCTGCCATCTTGATCCAACAGTGGCCCCAAAAAACAAAAACCCTGTAAAGGACTGGGCAAAGAAATAAGAAGAAAAATGGTGCGGTTTGGTCACTTTGTGTCTCCGTAGTTTTGTAGGTTTGTAGCACTCGTTTTGGTTGCAAGACATAGTAACATTTAGTAGTTCAATATTACACAGTCATTTAAACTTGATCATTTTTTACATTGGCCAAGTTAAAGAAAGTAATGGCAATTTGCAAAAACTCCCTGCAAAGTGGAAGCGGAGTGCAGGACAATAAAAAATAAATGGTGGTAGTGAGACTGATGGCCCTTTTGGAACTGCCCTTTGCCAGATCGTTGTTTACCCTTGTTGAAAACCTGGTAAATGGCTAGTCTGTAGTTTTGCCTGCATTTGAGCCTGTTTTGTTTTGTTTTTGGTCCGTTTGTGTGTTGGACAACTTTTCTTTCTCAATTAAAGTGACGGATCGTCTACGCAAACGAGTTCCAACTTCCTGCTTCCCGAAGTTCCAGTGGGGTACGCAAGCGTGAAGGTTAATGGAGGGACATTCATCAGCGCTGCCACTTCCTGTCCAACGAACAACCTGGTAGTTTTTATACGAGTGGGCGAAGCTCCAGAGCCAACAGTTGGCAAGTTTTTGCGCTCATTTAAGGTTTTTACCCAGCATGGCCTTCCCCTCGTCCTCCAGCTCGAAGCGAAGCGTCTGCAGCTCCTGCTCCGACTGCTGCTTGAGGGTCTCCACGCTGTGCCGGTGGGCTTCTCGCAGCGACTGGAGCTCGGTATGGTGCTGCTGACGGAGGCGCTCTTCCAACTCCTGGGGGAGAGTGCACAAGACCGAGATAAAGGATTAAGCTGAGATATGTTTATTATCTTGGCTAAATTTAGCCTCAAGTCAGTTGCATGAAAGGAGGTTAAATTTAGCTCGGCTCATGTATTATGGTGATTTATTCTCTACAGCTCAAACTAATTTTCACCGAGGGCTAATTCTGTCATGATTATTGATGTGAACCACCTGTGCCCGCTCCTTTGGCGCCAACTGCCTTGGACTCTGATTAGAGCTAAGATTCATGGCCCGAGCCCGAACCCGAACCCGAACCCGAGGCAATTTCGGGCCGGGTCGGGCCTGAAATGTCAGTCATACGGTCGGGTCGGGTCGGGTTCGGTCCTGCTTTTTTTTTTTTTTTTTTTTTTTTTTTTAAATTAATTAATAATTATAAATATATGTTCATTAAAAATATATACTTAAACTATGTATGGATACTAGACCAAGGAATACTTGTTATAAAATAAATAATTTGGATAAAACGGAGAAGGAGCTGTAATTGCTTTTAACGGAGCCAGAGCATGCTCTGTGCACGTGACGTGACGTGAATGCTGTCCTCTTAATAATCTTCCCCTCCGCAAATTCGCGTGATTTTGGCCTGGTATCCCCGATATGGAGTCGGACCAACAAGAAGTTAAGGATAAACTCAAGAGAGGAGAACTGACGAGGAAAACGCACTCTGGTAAGAGTTTTAATAAGCGTTTTATATAGAATACGATCGCTTTTGTCGGAAGTGTACATTGACGTTGGTGACATTTTCATCCGCGTTAAAAAACGCAATTTGCAGAATAAAATCACGCTTTATTGTTTAAATAAACGCGTTATATAGACTAGGATCTCCCAATTATTATAATTAGCTCGCTTTATTGTTTTAATAAGCGTTTTATATAGAATACGATCAGGGGGGGGGGGGGATTTGCATAGGAGTCGGAAAAGGGCACAACACGTCAACACCCCCTCAATGATAGTGCCGCGCTAAAATCTTAAGGACGTACTACTACTGCTGCTGTGGATTATGGCCCAATGATCAAGTCGTCAAAATGACGGACGCCCTTAAATGTTTTCGCTACCTCAAAAAATGATGTAAATGTTTATACAGTTTTATTTAACTTAGGCCTAGATGTTGTAACAAAAGGCAGAGTTTAATTTGTTATCATAAATCACCCCTCCTTATAAATAAAATATGTAATTTCGGGCCCCCTCGGGCCGGGCCAGCAAATCCAGTTAATTAGTCGGGCTCGGTCCGGGTCGGGTTTAATACCCCCCGGGCCTGCGTCGGGCTCGGGTGCTTTTTTTGGGCCCGATCTTACCTCTAACTCTGATTGGCTCCCTGTCCCTATTTGAACCCACTCTTTTCTGTCACCTGTTGTCAGTCCGTCTGCAAACCTCAGTTTACACTAGGCAAGCCTTTTTGCGACCCTGACACCCACCTGTTTTTCGCTCCTGTCTGTTCCCCGGCTTTGACCCGTTTTTGATCCTGACCACGTCTACTCTCCTCTTACAACTCGTTTCCGACCACGTTTTTGATCTCCTGTCCTGGCTACAGTCCCGTTTTTTTCCGTTCCCAACATCGCTCGCCACGGCGTCCCACTTTCGCGTTCAGAGCGGCCTGCTTCCCGCGCCCAGCGATCACCGGGTCCTGGGTGCAACTCTTTCCTTTCTTCCAATAAAACTGAGAGAAACGTAACGCAAGTGGGTCTTGTCTCCGTTCTGGTCCTGACATTTGCAAGTTTTTGGGAACAAAATAGGAATCAGTATTGTGTTTAAAACATGCAATTATTCCTAAAAAAACGAATGTATTAAATATACTAAAACATAATGTAACGCAAGTGGGTCCTGTCTCCGTTCTGGTCTTGACAAATTCAGCATTATAGCTGTCCTCAAAGTGCCTGATGTAACTTATAAATGTAACTAAATGTGATTGCTGTGTAAAATAAATGATCTAAATTACATACATTGATACCTCTATATATGAGCTACTTGAGATACGAAAATTCAAGCTATGAGATTTCTTTTAAGCAAATATTTTGCCCCACATTCAGGTAAAAATCCAGGTCACAAGACTTTTGAGGGGTTTCCAGCAGACCCGGGGCTTTAAAATGATTTCATTATCATCTTATCTACATTATTACTGTTTTATAACTATTTGAATGGGCTGATCAGGAAGAAGTGTTTCATAGCTATTAAGGGTTAACTTGGATGCTTTTGTGAGGCCGTTAAAAAAAATTACTGTTTGTTATTTTGTGACGGGAAAATTTGCTCAAGATACGAGCAATTCTAAATTTGAACAGAATCTGGGGGCGAATTAATGTTGTGTATAGAAAATAACAAAATATTCTTAGATATTATTCTTTGTGTATACTATCTATCTACCCTGGTCAGATCCCTCGAGATGGGTGACCGACAGCAAGACACATACAAAAACAAAGAAATTAGAAAAAGGGAAAAGTAGCAAAAAACACCCACAAAGATTTTTGGCCCATGGCCAACCCAAATGCCCAAACAACATCTTTTGGTGCTCCACAAAAAGTTAATTTTAAACATTATAACCACAGCTGACAAATCGCTCAACATGCACAGTAATGCGATAGATATTGTCAAGCTGTTTGGATTTATTTTCGTTTTGTTTCTGTTGTACTAAAATGTTAATTCCCCTTGTAGAGATCAAAGAGATCAAAGCCAGCAGAGAAGCTAATGTTGTGACTCATTTCATTTGCAGATAAATTGTACCCGTTTTTATACTCATTAATGTTCTTATTTCTATTTTCTCATATATATAAAAAGGATGATGTTGGTTAGAATTCAGACTAAAGAAAAATATGTTGAATTCATTGTAAACGTTAAAAAAAAACACTATACGATCTCTTGGATGTAAAAATGTATTGTGATATTCTGAATGTATTTTATGTAAAATGAAAAGAAAGCTCTTTGATATGCTTTGGGCAGTTTACAGAGAGAGCTGCCAACGAGATCAAAGAGATCAAAGCCAGGAGAGAAGCTAATGTTGTGACTCATTTAATTTGCAGCAACTGTGATAAAAACCTCATCATCCAGTCCAGCGTGAATGTGGCTCTTTGGTGGGACAGGTACACCGCGGTTACATTGGACTTGTCATAGCTGCACTTTTTAATCCTGACTCGACGAACGTGCAACCGATTAAGCCAAATAACGCTGGCTTATTCAGTTAGCCTGGATTTCTTGATTTCATGCAACACTAAGAAGTAGAAAAAAACAATCAAAAAATAACTCAAGGCAAAGGTCCCTCATCCTGGAGCCAGCTCATAAACGCGTCTGTGGAATGAGAAGTGATTTAAAACCTCCGGATCTCCAGGGTGGAACCTTCTTACTCAGCAGTTCGCCCGCATTATGATCAGCTTCACTGGAGGCCTGCATTATATTCCCTCCTATACTCTGGCTGCCAGCCAAACACTTTGATTCAGGACGTCTTAAAACACAAACGCGAGAGAAAATTTGAAGAACCTCCAGCCGGCTCCTTTCATCAGGCCAAATGATCCCCGTCTGAGATGAGTGAGATGGAGGATGAAAACAATGTGATGGCTCCTCCTCACCTCGCCTAATGGAGTGTTTTTTTCCTTCTTTTCCGGGAGCACTGTGAATGCTTCGCAAACGCAGTCAGTTGTATTATTTCAAAAGGTATACCCACCAATGTTCCCTCTAAGCTGCGTGTGTCCGCAATTGCGCACTACCAAGAGCTTTACCGCGAACAAGAAAATCTAGCCGGCTCACAAAAATCAGAACTCGAAATTGCTAATTAAGAAGCGAATTAAGTCGAAGTTACAGTGCATGAAGGTAAAAATACTCGGGTTCCCCTGACGCTGTGTTCTAAATGCGGTATTTTGAAGTCAAAGTCGAAGTAGAACGAAGTCGAGTAAAGTTAATAGAGTTTTTCGAGAACCGGCTTCTTCGGCTCGGCTCACGAAAAAGAACCGGCTCTTTTGGGTCCTAAACAACTCTTCAGGTTGTTTTTGCTTCTTTCATCCCTACACGACCAAATATTATGTAAAATTATGCACAAAATGACTTAAAGGAAGGGGGAATAGAACAAAAAAGAAAAAATACCAAAATGAAAAAGTAGTGAAAAGCTGAGAAAAAAAGAAACAAAAGAGAATAAATAAGGAAAAATTCAGAAGCCAGAAAAAAAGAAAAGAAAGAAACAAAGAAAAAAAAGTAAATAGAGAACAAAAAGAAAAAAGTAACAGCTAGGAAAAAATAAACACGGATTTTTTTTAAAGGACTTAAAAAAAAATAGAAAAAAAACAGGGAAAAAGAAGAAAAAGTTTGTGTTGCATTCAAATAATTTCCAATTATACCAAGACAATCTTGTTGCCAACATTGTACTTCCACTAAAAAATGTGATTAAATACAGTTGTGTATCGTACTTCTAATGACTTAGTTGCCAGTTGGGGGCGGCAGTAGCTCAGGAGGTAGAGCGCTCGTCTTGGGATCAAGGGATCCCAGTTCGAATCCCGGCTCGTCCGTGTTACATGTCGAAGTGTCCTTGGGTAAGACACTGAACCCCTAATACCCCCAATAAGCAGGTTAGCGTCTTACATGGCTGCAATACAAGGCCGCTATTGGGAAATGTGGAGCACATTGTAAAGTGTTTGGGAAGTCTTCATGGACTTGAAAAACGCTATATAAATGCAGATCATTTCATTTCATTTCACACTTGGGATTGCTGTTGCTCACTGTTGTTTCAAGCGTTGCTCACCGACTTTGTGTGAACGCTCAGACCCGTGGAAAATTAGGGAGAGCATTGATTCCCACACAGAATTTTTTTCTTCCAGTAAAGCCAAGAACGTGCAATGTTTCTCCCCACAATTGTGCAAATAGGATGCAAAATATTCCACGTGCGGGGGTCTCGAGAAATGTAGTCCTGAAGTTGTCCCATCTGCTTGTTTGCTGTAGAGCTGTGAAGTCATTGAAGCAACCATCAACACAACATATGAGGCCAGCCCCGAAATAGACAACGATTACAGTGAACAGCGATTGCATACTGCTTATTTATACTTAAAAGTCGGCGATCGTGGCTGTGCATTTGGGTTTTTTGCCGCGTTTTTGTACGGCTAGCTCCTGGTTAGCGTCGGGTCTGCCGAGGGCTTTTCTGTTATGTCTGCTCCTGGTTGGCGCTCGTTATGTGGAACTGGAGTCGTCCAATTTCGTTGTCACAGCATATCCCATGTTGTAACAATGACAATAAAGGCATATTCTATTCTATTCTATTCTAGCTGCCCAGCGTGTGTTGTTTGGCCAGAAAGCCTGGCGTTAGCGCCGGTTTTGTCATGCCTCTTGGTTTATTCCTAGCCGTAGCTGTAGCTGATTTTTGTTGTTGGTTCCCTGGTTAGCCTGGCTGCTCACTGTGTGTTTTTTGATCGGTCTTCGCCAGGGTTGGGTAGGGTTACTTTAACTGGATTACTTTCAATTACTTTTGGATTACTCCAATACCAAATATGCTAATAAAAGACAAAAGAAACTAAATATGAATACAATGACTAAATTTTGTGCAGGCTTGGGGAGTAACGGAATACATGGAACGGCAAAAATGTTGTTGGCAAGCTGTTTGGAATTATTTTCATTTTGTTTCTGTCGCATTTTATGTTAGTTTCGCCGGAGATCAAAGAGATCAAAGCCAGGAGAGAAAGCTTACCGCGTGTTGTGAGTCATAATTTTATTCATATTTAGTTTTTTTGGTCTTTTATTGGCATATTTGGTATCGGAGTAATCCAAACGTAATTGAAAGTAATCCAGTTAAAGTAACCCTACCCAACCGTGGTCTTCGCCATGGTTTCGCCATGTTCCTTGGTTTGTTTATACCTGGCCGGCTTTGGTTTATCACCGTAGCCATTGCCACTTTTTTTGTTAGTTCTCAGTCACCCTGGCTTCTCACTGCATGTTTTTGGTCTGCCAAATCTGTGTTTTTCGGCAGAAGTTGCAGCTGCCGGTTAGCCCGCTGTTGACTCTCAGTGCTTGTTTTTCCCAGTTAGTCCCTTTTTGGTTGTTTGTCCTTTGTTCTACCATTACTGCATGCACCTGTGACACACCTCCTAAGCATTTTCCACAAAAACTACCAAAACTAGCACATAAAACAATATGGGGACTATTTTGCTAGGGTGCAGGTGTTTCTCCGATGAAGTCACATCTCAGGGTGACAAAGACCACAAATGCTGTCTTCAAAATGCATTATCATTATTATAATATATTGATTTGCATCTTCACAGGCATTATATCAGACATTCTTAGCAAGTAGAATTACTGAATCTGTAAGGGTTTATTGTATCCTAGTATTCACCTGTACGTATTAGCCTTTTTATATATTCTTTCCAATAAAATATCAGCATCAGCATTGTTTAATAAATAGGTGCTACTTTGAGCTAGTTTTTAAACCTGTTAGCTGGAAAAAGACACCCGTCCACCCCATCCAATCGGTAAGACTTTAACTTGTAACATGGCGATGTCCAAAGAGCTGTCCAAAGACACCAGAGACAAAATTACTGGAAAGGGCAATTGCCAAGCAGCAGGGTGAAAAAAGGTCCACTGTTGGAGCAATTGTTAGAAAAAGGAAGAAGCTTAACATGACGGTCAATCTCAATCGGAGTGGAGCCCCATGCAAGATATCACCTCGTGGGGTCCCAATGATTCTAAGAAAGGTGAGGAATCAGCCCGGAACTACACGACTAGAGTTGGTCAATAACCTGAAAAGAGCTAGGACCACCGTTTCCAAGGTTACTGTAGGTAATCCACTAAGACGTCATGGTTTGAAATCAAGCATGGCACGAAAGGTTCCCCTGCTTAAATCAGCACATGTCAAGGCCTGTCTTGAATTTGTATATGGCCATTTGGATAATACAGAGGAGTCTAGGGAGAAGGTTTTGTGGTCAGATGAGACCAAAATAGAACTTTTGGGTCATAATTCCACTAAGCGTGTTTGGAGGAAGAAGAAAATGAAATGAAATGAAATGATCTGAAATGATCTGCATTTATATAGCGCTTTTCAAGTCAATGACTTCCCAAAGCGCTTTACAGTGTGCTTCACATTTCCCAATAGTGGCCTTGTATTGCAGCCATGTAAGACGCTAACCTGCTTATTGGGGGTATTAGGGGTTCAGTGTCTTACCCAAGGACACTTCGACATGTAACATGGACAAGTCGGGATTCGAACTGGGATCCCTTGATCCCAAGACGAGCGCTCTACCTTCTGAGCTACTGCGATAAGAATTAAGAGTACAATCTACCTACTCTGAAGCATGGGGGTGGTAGCATCATGCTTTGGGGGTGTGTTTCTGCACATGGGAGAGGACGAGTGCTCTGCATTAAAGAGAGGATAACTGGGGCCATGTATTGTGGGATTTTGGGGAACAACCACCTTCCCTCAGTCAGAGCATTGAAGATGTGTCGTGGCTGGGTCTTCCAACACGACAACGACCCGAAGCACACAGCCAGGAAAACCAAGGAGTGCCTCCGTAAGAAGCATATCAAGGTTTTAGATAGCCCAGCCAGTCTCTAGACCTGAACCCAATCGAAAAACTTTAGAGGGAGCTCAAACTCTGTGTTTTTCAGCGACAGCCCAGAAACCTGACTGATCTAGAGAAGATCTGTGTGGAGGAGTGGGCCAAGATGCCTTCTGCAATTTGTGCAAACCTGGTGAAAGATTACAGGAAGCGTTCGACCTCTGTAATAGCAAACAAAGGCTACTGCACCAAACAATAACATTCATTTTTCTCAGGTGTTCAAATACTTTACCCAGCTATATCACACAAATAAATCGTTAAAAAATCATGCATTGTGATTTCAGGATTTTAGTTTTTAGTTTATCTCTCTCACAGTGGACAGCACCTACGACACCTCCATGATTTCTTAGTGGGAGAAATAGCAAAATAGCAGGGTGTTCAAATCCTTATTTTCGGAGCTTAACGCAGCACTCAACTATCAATCCCCAGCAATAACGTGTCCTATCGCTTCCTATCTTGCCCGGCAACACAATTGTTTTTTTTTTCTCCATTGACTTTGTAATGCAATTCCACTTAATGATTATGACGCGAAGCGGGCAATTTAAAGTCTGTGTTTGTGGAAATGAGATTTGGAGTGTGGGAGGAAATAAGAAAGAAGGTGTTTATTTTCCGAACCCGTAATGACGTTTGCATAGAATAATGACTATAAATGCGTGTGTGACTCACTGCCAATTTTCCACCCGTAGAGAAGATGAATAAAAGGAATGACGCCTGTTCCCGACCGTAAGCTTTTACATGATTACAGCAGTTGATGAAAGATGATTCGAATGTGCCATTTTGTATTCTGGAACTCTGGGCGGGGGTGTTTTTTTCGACAACTCAATCGCAGATCTTAACCCCTTTAAGGTTCCTGTAAACAGGGATGTGATTGAGGTGAGGAGAAAAAGTCTGAAACCTAGCCGGGGGTTTGGGGGCCCAGGGCAGAGCCCAGTGGGGGGGGGGGGGGGGGGGGGGGCGGTGCCCCCCCCCCACAGCTCCTGGGTTTTAAGCAATTTACTTGTCCAAAACCATGCTTGAATTAATAATTTAACATCTTTAGAAGATTTCATCTCATCTCATTAGCCGTACCGCTTATCCTCATTAGGGTCGCGGGGGGGCTGGAGCCCATCCCAGCCATCTTGGGGCAGTGGGCAGGGGACACCCTGAACTGGTTGCCAGCCAATCGCAGGGCACACCGGGACAGACAACTCACTCGCTCATTCACACCTAGGGACAATTTGGACCGGCCAATTCACCTGAAATGCATGTCTTTGGAATGTGGGAGGAAACCGGAGTGCCCGGAGGAAACCCACGCAAGCACGGGGAGAACATACAAACTCCGCACAGGAAGTCTGGAGCTGGATTTGAACCCACGTAGGAGGTTCCCATGACAAGAACTGTGCCGCACAAGCGCTAACCACTGCGCCGCCGTGCTGCCCCTTTAGAAGATTTAAATAACAAAATAATTTGCCCACATACCTGATTTTTTTTGTAAATACTGCAACGTCAGTTCAAATGCAGTTCAGACCCTGCAGCTTGTGCAACGATGTGGCCAATTTATGCAATTTTTCTAACGGCCACCAGGGTGCGCCAGAGCAATAAAGGAAAGAGTGAGACAGTCTGATTTGTTTGCTACGCAAGTGAAAAAGTCGGAATTCCGACTGTAGTCGGAAAAATCACATACCTGTGTAAAATGTGCCTGAAATCTCAATCCAAGATATAATAATATAATAATAATATATTAATTTCCTTGTATTGTCATTCTGTGTAACAATGTACACAGAACGAAATGTCGATTGCACCTGACCCGTTGTAGCGAGCCGATGCAGCCGCAGCCAACAGAGGGCGCCGCCGACCACTTTTTAAGTCTTAGGAATGACTCGGCCGGGGCGCGAACCACCGACCTCCCAGTCTCAAAGCGGCGCCTTACCATCTAGGCTACTGAGCTGGTGTGTAAAATGTGCCTGAAATCACAATCCAAGATGTACCCAAAGTAAATTGTATGCTGTTCATGAACCGTTTGCAGAATATGGACAGTTTGGGTCTCTTTTGAAAAGTAAGACTTGACCCATAATTGAAATAATCCCTGCAAGTGCTACTTACATTGAGTACCGTATTTTCACGACTATAAGGCGCACCTAAAATGCTTCCTTTTTTTCAAAAGCTGACCATGCGCCTTATAATACAGTGCACCTTATATAAGGTTAAATAATGAGTCGCAAGGTCTCGCAACTAAGGCAAGTCCGCGGTGTATGCTGGGATATATATCCCGGCATTTCATTTCCTAACCAATGTGTCAATCATCATTTGAATCGGTCACTTTTGGCTAAAGTTTTAGCATTTACAGGCTCGCTTAGGTAAGTTAGGTTACTCTACGGACTGGAGAAAACATTTTTACTAGTTTGTTATTTGTAATCAGGAATTAATAGGGCTAAACAGACAGCAACAAGCAACGTCCATCGATGCAGATGCTTCTCGGTTGATTTTTTTCTTTTATTTGTCGGCATTTTTGCGTGTTTTGGAGTGTGTACATATTTTACACAGTTGAATTTACTACACGCACAGATTTAAGAGGACAATGGTTGCGTATTATTATTGAATGTGATGGCTGCAAGACGACTTTGGTGAGCTACACCGGCTTTATAATTTCTCAGTTTCTTGTTTCAGACTGTGATGAGTCCATTTTTAAATTTAATTCAATTCAAAGTGTTTATTATCATATGCACAGTTAAGAACCATGTTTCCATGCACAATGAAATTCTTGGTTTGCTGTCCACACAGTTGCCAGCGAAAAAGAAAATAGGAACTAAGAAATGGTTGCCACTTCTTGAATCCCAAGAGTTTAACCTTCCTAATGATACGTGGAATGACACATTCGAGTGATTGGTGACATCGTACGGACATGGTGTCTGAGAATCGTATTTGCCTCTTTGCAAACCGTCGGAATATTAAGGGGTTAATAAGTTTGACTGAACTATCTGATTGTTTTGTTGACTTTACCACTGTAGCGCCTTATAGTCCGGTGCGCCTTATGTATGGAAAATATATGACAAAAAGCTTTTTTGGGGGTACGCCTTATAACCCGGTGCGCCTTATAGTTGTGAAAATACGGTAATCTAAGTTGTAACACACAGAAATAGATATTTTTTGCATTCGAGCCTGAATATTTTTTTTTTGCAATCACAAGCCTGCAAAAGAGTGTAGGATGGTCATCTTAGCTGGAAAGCCATTGGGACTGTCATGTCCTGCACGGTTGTCATGGTGCCCAGCTGGCCCCGCCCCTTGACACCGGCTGACCTGCATTTTCCTGATTACTCCTATGGGTACTTAAACACGCCTTTTGGAACTGCCCTTTGCCAGATCACTGTTTACCCTTGTTGAAAACCTGTTCATGCCTGTTTGATACCTTTTTATTCTTGTTGTGCTTGTTGGACTTTGTTGCACTTCGGTGTAACATTCTGAGAGATTCCTGCAAGTTCTGTTTCATCCCGTTAAATGCCTAGTCTGTAGTTTTGCCTGCACTTGAGTCTGCTTTGTTTTGTTTTTGGTCCGTTTGTGTGTTGGACAACTTTTCTTTCTCAATTAAAGTGACAGATCGTCTACGCAAATGAGTTCCAACTTCCTGCTTCTCGTTCCGTTTCATGACAGGGACAATGGCATGAAGCCGTACCTTGTCCCAGGTCAAATTTGATCACAATAAGAAAAACTAAACATTGTTTTACACATTTTTCTAAAGGTATGTCAAAAGCTTTTTCAAAAGTTGCCCTTCAAGGTCAACCAGTTTACAGCCCTAAAACATCTGGTACCGTGTATTTTACTTCAGTCAATCTTTAGACATTGTGAAAGAGTTGTAAATGTTTGACTTCTCCTTCCAGAAGTTAATCCATGATTGTGCAAACTTGTGCATGATAATCACATGTAAAAATGAATCCCGGTTGCATTCAAGCACGTTTATTTTCGGTTCTGATTTGAAAACACGCCGTAAGATTTCATAAAATTATGTTTGGAATTTCATTGACTAATCAATGTGCTAATCAACATTTGAATTGGTCACCGAGAGTGGTGTCGATCAAAAGATCAGAGGCTAAAGGCCAGAATGGAAAAAAAATCTGACGATTCTGTTTATTTCTTAAGGGGAATTATGGAGAGGAACAAACTGATTACAACAAGGATCGTCAAAAGATGCAGGAATGCTTTTAGGCGGATTTTTATATTTTAATCTGTCGGCATTATTGTGTGGTTAGGAGTGAATATTTCACACGGTTGGATTCACTAGACCATCGTAAATGCTACCAGACCATGTCCCTGAATAATCGTTTAGTGAGTGGAAAATTACACCACTTTTGGGTGGAGTTATACCGGTTTTATAGTTTTGGGGTATCTTGTTTCAGACCGATGGAGAAGTTTCTGTGATGAGGACATTTTAAAATCATCATATATTGAATCCCATAAGTTTAAACTGTCCGATGAAATGTGCCATCAGTGACTGGTGACATGGTAAAGAGACGACTTTTTTATCAAAGTTTAACAAGACGAAGGGCCGTCATAACATTAAGGTGTTAAGCTCGAAATTTGGGTTGGGTCAGGCCTAAAATGTCATTCATTACGTTCGGGTTGGGCCGGGCTTCTCTCTCACTGCCTTTTTTTTTGTTATTATCATCACCCATGACTGTTCTTTTTTGTCCCACTGCTTGTCTCTCTCTCATAGTGCCACCCTATATTCTTAAGAACACACTTTTTCTCACAAGCAAAATGACGGTAGCTTTAATATTTTCCTGTAAACTCTTAAAAAAAAATCAGTCAATGATGAGAAATTGTCGGCTATTGTATCCCCTGCAGACACAGAAATATAAAAAATGTAAATGTTTACAGAGTCTTGTTTGACTTAGATTTCATAGCAAAAGACAGTGTTGGGCATGCAACCTTCCTCCAGAGGGCGCCAACCAGGGAGCAAGACACACCTAAGCCCAATTTCCACACACCTGTCCTTAATTATCCTTGGCCTTTATATTGAATGCTCGGACAGTACGCTGGGATAGGTCGGTTCTTTTGTATTCGGGTTTTTTGTTTGGACATTTGTTTGTTACTTTGTTCCACGCATGTGCATCTTCAGTTCCGGTTTGAGTTTTGTTTCTGGTTTGGATAATGTCAGGTTTGATTTTGTTTGAATTTTCGTTCGTGGTTTCGTTATTAAATACCATTCTTATTTTGAGCACCACTGCCACCTGTACGTACTTCCCTGCTTTTGGGTGCACCCGCAAAACGAAAGACAGGCTTTAATTTGTTATCATAGATTACCTCTCCTCCTCCCGAGTCCTCACCAATAAAATGTGAAATTTTGGGTTTTCCTTCAGTCCTGCATATGAAGTTAATGGGTCGGGATTTAATACCTGCGGACCTGGGTTGGGTGGGGCTGGATAATTTTTAAGACCCGATTTTACCTCTACTCTATATTGTCCAGTGTTCATTTTACCTGTAAAAAGTGATGGGTCCCAGGGACTCGCATGCTCAAAAATCTATGGGTCCCAACAGAGATCTATGGGTCCCCAAAATTTTGTGTTATCGTGGTTGAAATCGTAAATATGCGACAAATACATAATATAAATCTATATATTCATTCAGTTTTTGTTATTGTATAATGACTTATTTACCTGACTGCCCATTTTGCACATCTGGTTAGCTGCTCCTCTTGCACTCTTTGCACTACTGTATAATACTATACATAGCTATAAATTATTTAGCATATTATCAGTACTTCAATACTCTAACTCAGTATAACATTTATTTATATCTGTACATTCATGAAAACTGTGCGGGTCAGATGTATCGACATTTTGTTCTGTATACACGTGTACAAGAATGACAATAAAGTATATCTGAATCTCTCTCTGAGCTTTAATCATCACTGTTTATTGGTAATACTAATCAGTTATCACTTCAAGATTTTTCAGTTCACATCAATATTGTACATTATACAAAATATTATTGCTGAAATACTTATATTAATCTATATTTCCATTCAGTTTTAATTATCACAGTTAATTGGTAATACAAAGCAGTTATCACTTCAGATTTTTCAGTTCACAATATTCTACACTATACAAAATAAGATTGCTGAAATATTTATATATTCATGCAGTTTTAATCATCACAGTTAATTGGTTATACAAAGCAGTTATTACTTCAGATTTTTCAGTTCATATATTCTTCGTGGTTTGCTGTCCCGCCATAGTTGTATGCCTTCTCAAGGTCCAATCCATTATCATCCTTCTCATAGCGTAACCAGGAATATAATTTAGTCCATTTTGGCAGAAAAGTCATTTTCTTGCTAGTATTCTTTTGTTTATTTCCTTTCGTCGAATCATTCGCTTCAACACACGTGTTTTCCTTGCCTTCGCGGTCTTCTGAAGAATATCTCCGCCGTTTTTTCGTGCCGGAATTATTGCCGTTGTTACCACTTTCTGTGTTATGTTTCGACTTATTACCCGACACTGAAGAAATTACCAATATTTTGTTGATTTGCACCTAATACCAACTGTTTTTTCGGAGGCATACTTCTCTTTCACTCGACAACCGCCAAAACAATGACGTCATCTCGAAGCAACGAGATCTCGTTTGCCGAGATCGGCGCGAGATCAAAACAACAATGGCGGATCTGCCTGACGAAAAGTTTGGAGTGCGGTAAATCTTTGATAAAAAAAAAAAAAGTAATCGGGTAATAATGACAATTTTGTGTCAAAAACGTTGCGTCCCAGGGACGCACGTTGATTTGAGACTATGCGTCCCCAGCAAAAATGATGCGTCCAGGACGTAGTGACGCGGGCAAACGAAAACACTGATTGTCGTACCTTAATATCTCGCTGTCGGGCGTGTTCGACGTCCTGCAGGGCGCAGCACTGAGCATCGTGAAGTCGTTGGTGCCTCCGCTGATGCTCGGTCTGCAGCTCGTCCAGTTGCGTTCGGAGGTGTTCCCGTTCCTGGCTGAACTGCTGCTGGAGCTGCTGCAGCGACGACTGCGATTGGGACAGCTGCATTTCCAAACTTTGCTTCAGCAGGGAGATCTAAAAATCATAGTTTCATTTTTTTGGATTACTTGGATTGCATTGACAGTTGGTTGGTTTGTTTTTAAACCTGGAATGCTTGATGACGATCAATCAGGCGGAGATGTCAAACAAATCTTTGATTCAGAAATGGTAAAAATAAAATTCCCAAAAATGGGTTGTACCCAGTGTTCCCTCTAAACTGTGATTGGGCACTGTCTGCACATTCTCAGCGCACAAGAAAATCTATCCAGCGCAATGTTCCCTTTAAGCTGCGTGTGTGAGTTTTTAGAGTTTTTCGAGAACCGGCTTCTTCGGCTCAGCTCACTAAAAGGAACCGGCTCTTTCGGGTCCTAAACGGCTCTTCCCGCTGTTTTTGCTTCTTTCATCCCTATATGAATAAATCTCATCTCATCTCATCAGCTACACCGCTTATCCTCATTAGGGTCGCGGGGGGCCTGGAGCCCATCCCAGCCATCTCCGGGCAGTGGGCAGGGGACACCCTGAACTAGTTGCCAGCCAATCGCAGGGCACACAGGGACAGACAACTCATTCGCTCATTCACACCTAGGGACAATTTGGACCGGCCAATTCACCTGAAATGCATGTTTTTGGAAGGTGGGAGGAAACCGGAGTGCCCGGAGGAAACCCACGCAGGCACGGGGAGAACATACAAACTCCGCACAGGAAGTCTGGAGCTGGATTTGAACCCACGACAGGTTCCCATGACATGAACTGTGCCGCACAAGCGCTAACCACTGCGCCGCGTGCTGCCCTATATGAATAAATATTATGTAAAAATATGCACAAAATGACTTAAAGGAAGGGGGAATAGAACAAAAAGGAAAAAAATACCAAAATTGGAAACGTAGTGAAAAGCTGAGAAAAAAAGAAAAAAAAGGAAGAGAAAAAAGAAGGAGACATTCAGAAAAAAGTCAGAAAAAAAAAGAAAAAAACAAAGGAAAAAAAGTAAATAGAGAACCAAAAGAAAAAAGTAACAGCTAGGAAAAAATAAACACAATGAGATTTTTTTTAAAAGGGATTAAAAAAAAAGGAAAAAAACAGGGAAAAAGAAGAAAAAGTTTGTGTTGCATTCAAATAATTTCCAATTATACCAAGTCAATTTTGTTGCCAACATTGTACTTCCACTAAAAAATGTGATTAAATACAGTTGTGTATGGTGCAACCGACTAATTAAGCCCCCAAAAATGTTAGTATTATGCGACAAAAGATACCAGGAAAAAAAAGAAACAACCTTTGCAATAATACATGAGTCAATTCATTCAAAAGTGAAAAAAAAATTTGCATTGCCGAAAACTCAGCAAAATTTAACTTGATGTCAAGTTTTGGACATGTTTAATAATGATTTAGTTGCCACACTTGGGATTGCTGTTGCTCACTGTTGTTTCAAGCGTTGCTCACCGACTTTGTGTGAACGCTCAGACCCCTGGAAAATTACAGGGAACATTGGTTATACCCATCACATATTTTCAGCTATCGTCTTAAAGCAAAAGGGGCCGCACATTGCTAATTCATCAGTACTTGTAAAGTGACTAAGAATAAAACATCGGAATTGTGTCACCACACAAACGCACACACACTCAGTTGCTCTTGCCCCAAAATTCGAGAATGTCTCGTAACGAAGAGGAAAATCAACTTGAGGGCTAGCAATAGCTACACAGAAGTAAGCTACACAGAAAATTCGAAACATGCATAACAATTTGTGTGGCTGTGTATACCCAATTCATATTTCATAATTTAGATTTCAACAAAGTGCGTAACACATGGGCAGTACACTGACAATACAGACGCTCCCCTACTTACGACCATTCGACTTACGAAAAACAGTAGATACAAACATTTTTTTCGGGATGTCGAAAAATATATAAAATAATTATATAATATATATAAATATTCGGACATTGCCGTAAGTTAAATTTTGTATTGTGTACCTTTTTCCGAGTACAGGACATTATTGTAGTGCTTCTTCCCGCCTCTACTGGCATGTGGCGCTGTAAGAGCTCACCCAGCATCCACTCCGAAGAAGAAATCTGGCTTCCTCTTCCTAGTTCGTGTGGAAACATTCTATACTGTATGTACAGTGCGCTAAGAACTTTGACATTTTTATTCTTTAATATCTCATTTATCCATTCAAAACGGTTGGTGTAAAGTGTAAAGAAGAGGCGAGCCAATTCTTTTGAAATGAAAGTGGAATAAGAAAGATTAATGGGGTTGAGAAAATGGTTGGATTGCTTTTTTTCTGCCACTTTTTACCACGGAGGAGGAAGTTGCCTAACTATTGACGCTCATATTCCAAAAGTAAGTTAAACTCAACTTTATTTATCTTTATAGAGCATATTATTTTATCAAATGTTTATGTTTTAGTACAAAACAATACAGGTTACTTATATAAACCTTAAACATACAAAATATAGCACTGAAGCAACTTACGAACAAATTCAACTTACGAACAATCGTCCAGAACCTCGTTTGTATAAAGGGACACTGTGTAATATTTGAACATTAAACTTCACTGTATTGTGTAGTGCAATAAAAAACGAGTGCTAAACGAAGGATTTGTCATGATTGCCGATTGGAATCACTTGTGCCAACCGCTGCGGGCACTGATTGGCTCCCGGTCCCTACTTAAACCCAGTCCTGTCAATTCACAGTTGTCAGTCCGTCAACAAACCTCTGCCCCACAAGACGTGGGTTTTGACACGGTCCTGTTTCCTGTTGGTATTCCCTGTCCGGTATTGTTCCTGTCCATATTTGTCCTGTTTATTATTCTCTCCAGTTTTAGTTCCCGTCTAGTTTGTCCTGTTTATTTTCGATATCCTGTTTCATTATCTATCCGGTCTGTTCTTTCCTGTCCGGTATCAACCCCATCTGTCCAATATCAACTCGGGTAATTGGTATCGATCTTGTCGGCCTCTTGCTTCCTATCATTTCACGGCAAAATTCTGCCTAACATGCATGACTCCCCATTTCCTAATCTGGTACATGACAGGATTAGGATCTACGAGGACTCAAAATACAGTATAGTAGCTCAGAAGATAGAATTTTCATCTTGAAACCAAGAGGTTGCAGGTTCGATTCCCAGCTTCTCAAGGTAAACTGTTGAAGTGTCATTGGGCGAGACACTGAACCCCCAATAATCAGCTAGGTTCTTTGCATGGCTGACTCCCTATTGGTGTGTGAACGGCTAAGTGTGAAATACATTGTAAAGCGCTTTGGGAGGTCTTCAGTAACTTGGAAAGCGCTATAGAGATGCAGTAAAATTTGCATTCATTCGAAGAATAAATAACAGGGAAGAGTTTTCATGATTATTCATATAATTTTGTGTAATTATTTACTGCTTGATGGAATCAACAGACTCCTTGATACATCCATTCGGGTTTTATTCAATCTCTACAGTGGGTCACATGGTCTTTTTATTTTGCACTAAGGAGGCCTCCAGTTTACCAGCAAGAGCCAAGGAAGGGTGGGAAGTTGAGAGGTTCGAGAACGTTCTCCATTTTGGGCCCCGGTGCTGTGGAATTCTCATGTGCGATCCCTTCTCAAGGTTTTATCCATTTTCCTCATGTTGAGGTTTTTGAGTATTTCCTTGCCCTCATGTAGGTTTTAGATCAGGGGACGGTGTAATAATAGTCTGTAGTTTGCAATAATCTGTGGTCTGTGCAGCTCTTTAAGACCTTTTGTGGGGGATTACCTCATGTGCGGTCCCTCCTCAAGGTTCCTTCATTTTCCTCATGTTGAGGTTTTTGAGTTTTCCTTGCCCTCATGTAAGTTTTAGATCAGGGGATGGTGTAATAATAGTCTATTTTGCAGTAATCTGTGGTCTGTGCAGCCCGCTGAGAGTCCTGTGACTAAGGGCATCACAAATAAACATGACTTGACATTGTTTAATACATAATATCAATATTTCTCAAGGATTCTTCATTTTCCTCATGTTGAGGTTTTTGAGTTTTTCCTTGCCCTCGTATAGGTTTTAGATCAGGGGATGGTGTAATAATAGTCTCTAGTTTGCAATATTCTGTGGCCTGTTACAGCCCTTGAGACTTCTGTGGGGGATTGTTAAATGTGTGGTCCCTCCTCAAGGTTCCTTCATTTTCCTCATGTTGAGGTTTTTGAGTTTTCCTTGCCCTCATGTAAGTTTTAGATCAGGGGATGGTGTAATAATAGTCTATTTTGCAGTAATCTGTGGTCTGTGCAGCCCGCTGAGAGTCCTGTGACTAAGGGCATCACAAATAAACATGACTTGACATTGTTTAATACATAATATCAATATTTCTCAAGGTTTCTTCATTTTCCTCATGTTGAGGTTTTTGAGTTTTTCCTTGCCCTCGTATAGGTTTTAGATCAGGGGATGGTGTAATAATAGTCTCTAGTTTGCAATATTCTGTGGCCTGTTACAGCCCTTGAGACTTCTGTGGGGGATTGTTAAATGTGTGGTCCCTCCTCAAGGTTCCTTCATTTTTCTCATGTTGAGGTTTTTGAGTTTTCCCTTGCCCTCACGTAGGTTTCAGATCAGGGGATGGTGTACTAATAGTCTGTGGTTTGCAATAGTCCTTGGCCTGTGCAGCTTTTTGAGACTTCTTAGGGGGGATTATTTAAAGTGCGGTCCCTTCTCAAGGTTCCTTCCTTTTCCTCATGTTGAGGTGTTTATGTTTTTCCTTGACCTCATGTAAGTTTTAGATCAGGGGATGGTGTAATAATAGTCTAGTTTGCATTAATCTGTGGTCTGTGCAGCCAGCTGAGAGTCCCGTGATTAAGGGAATCACAAATAAACACGACTTGACATTGTTCAATACATAATATCAATATTTCTCAAGGTTCCTTCATTTTTCTCATGTTGAGGTTTCTGAGTTTTTCCTTGCCCTCAAGTAGGTTTCACATCAGGGGATGGTGTAATAATGTGTGTGTTTTGCAATAATCCGTGGTCTGTGCAGCGCTTTGAGACTCCTTGTGATTAAGGGCGTCACAAATAAACATGACTGGACTTTTTCACCAGCTCTAAAGTTACGTTTTTGTCATAGCCCGCCCACTTGGTATAAAAGTGATTTTCAGCCTTTTTGTCAGCACATCTTGTAAAACCATACTCAGAAAGACTTCCCAAACGTATAACCCGTTGCGTCTCGCAGCCCGGATGTTAAGCAAAGGAAGAAAACTCTTTCAGTCTCAAAGACAGCAATGTTAACCACAGTAAAAATACATTTGACAAACCTAACTCAAAATGAGGCTGTAATGAACCAGTGTTGAGCCAAAGCCTGCCGTGTCCCTCCCACCTTATCGATTACGCCTAATGCTTTCTACTCCAATTTCCTACCACGCCTCCTGAAATGTGAGCATGAAAAAAAAAGGGGGTGCAGTTGGTCACGCGGCCGACTGCGGGAAACCACTGTGGCGGTTAATCTGCCGTGAAGGCTAGCGCCATTGATGATAGCGGGCTGCCATTAGTGCTGTTGTGAGTCCGTCTGGCATAACAGAGAAGGGAGCTCCATCACTCGTGCCCTTCTTCACATCCCGCCTTTTTTCAGATTCAGATTCAGATATACTTTATTGTCATTCTAGTTCACGTGTATACAGAACGAAATGTCGATACATCTGACCGGCACAGTTTCCTTGAATGTACGGATATAAATAAAATGTTGTATTGAGTTGGAGTATTGAAGTACTAATAATGTACTAAATAATTGTAGCTATGTATAGTATTATACAGAAGTGCAAAGAGTGCAAGAGGAGCAGCTAACCAGATGTGCAAAATGGGCAGTCAGTGATAGGTTGTAATATTTCTCAGAATTTACTGTGTGAATATAAAAACAATCTTTCACACACACACACACACACATGAAGAAACGTTTCAATAATCAGTCTAATTGCATCTCTTGTACGTTTATCAGTCTTGTACTCTTTTATTTTGAAGTCGCATTTCCGGTGTATTTTTCTGTTTCCTGTGTGAATAAAGTTAACTACACACGGACCACGGGACAGTGCTCTCCCGCTTGGGACATTTATTAACCTTAATGCTTGTTTTTATTTGAGTAATTCTGCCAACATAGAGTTTATATAAGTTTTAACTTTAACAGGAATGCTGCTACGTAATCGTCCCGCAAGAATTTTAGAAAGAATGGAGAGCAAAGGCGCACCTGTTCCAGCAGGTCATCCACTTTCCTCTGCCAACTGTCCCGGGCGTTGCTCATTTCCTGCTCTTTGCTTTGGGCCTGCTGGCTCAATGCCGTGGCTTTATCCGCCTCGTGCTCTTCTCGGAGCTCCTCGCGCAGCTTCTTGCATTCCTGCCTGTGCACCGAAAGGAAATCCGAGGAATAAAACGCAGCAATGAAAGAGAAGAGGATGGTTTGATTCTTTATTTGTCATCCATCCATCTTCAATTTTCCATCCATCCATCATCCAACAGTAAAGGCATGCAGCCGAGCCTGTAATGCACAGGTGTCAAACAGGCGGCCCGTGGGCCAGATCAGGCCCGCTAGGGGATTGAATCCGGCCCGCGAGATAACACTCAGAGAAGCGCAAGAGAAAAACAAGCTGCAGGTTGTATGTCAATTTGATGTTGCCAAAAGCCAGGTGCCTTTCACAAAGACACTGTACTTGTATTTATTTCTCTCTCTCTCTTTCTCTCTCTTTCTTTTCCACCCCTTTTCCTCCCACTCTGTCTCTTTGACTCTCTGTGTCTCTCTTCCTTTTTCTCTTCATTTTTCATTCTCCCTCTTTGTCTCTCTCTGTCACTCTCTCACTTTTACTCACTTTCCATTACTCATTCTCTCTCTATCTTTCTTTCGCTCTCTCTGTCTCTCTTTCTTTCCTCTTTCTCCCTCTCTCTTTCCTCTTTCTCCCTCTCTTTTTCCTCTTTCTCCCTCTCTCTCTCTTCATTTTTCATTCTCCCTCTTTTTCTCTCTCTGTCACTCTCTCATTTTTTCTTACTTTCCATTACTCATTCTCTCTCTGTCTCTCTCTCCTCTTTCTCACCTGAGGGTCTCCGTCCACTTGAGTTCCAGCTCCAAAGCCATCTTATCCATCTTATGCTTCTCTTCCTCTTTGGTGCTGATTACTTTGGCTTCGTGTTGACGTGTTTGCACCTCAAGCTCGCCCTGACACAAACACATAAACCGTAAGTTGACGGCCCCAAACTTGATTTGCGAGGCTGGTTGCAGCGTTGCCACCTGCAGGGCTGAGAGCAGGTTGCTGGTCTCCCTCAGTCGCCCCCTGGTGGCATCCAGCTCCTCCAACAGTTTGTCCTGCGCTTGCTTCATGGTGGCCATTTGCCCCTCGGCCGCGCCCATTTCTTTCTCGCCGTTCTCAACCTGCTCCTGTAGACGCCGCAACTGTCCCACAAATAGACACAGAAAAAGTCATGTGATACAAGTCACGACACAAACATACTATAAAGATTTACCGTAAATTCCGGACTATAAGCCGCTACTTTTTCCCCAAACTTTCAACCCTGCGGCTTATTCAGTGATGCGGCCAATTTATGTAAATTGTGGCTCTCGAGTACAAAAGGTAAGATTTAGACCGGTGGAATATATGCGTTGAGGAAGACTGCAACTTCACTAAAACTGGGCGCATGCGAAAGGCAATTTTTTTGCAAGTCTGCCAGTGGATCCTGACAGCGTGGGGCAGCATCAAAAAATCCACCATCACCATCGGGTTTCGAAAAGCCGGTCTGCTGCGTGACGGAGAGGAGGGCATAGAATCAGGATTGGATGGGAGAGTGGGACGACGTCTATATGACAAAGTTTCTTTCCGACACTGAGGAAGACAACTTTGATGGCTTCAGTTCTAAGGAGGAAGATGAGGACGGTTTACCGTGATTTTTACAAGTACGGTATGTTTTTTTAACAGACCCGTTTACTGTGTTGCCAGCGTGTTGCTACCATTAACTGCCCTGTCACAGGCACCGTTTGGTATGAAAGTTATATTATTATTATTATTAAAGCTTTGAAAACTCTCTCGGTGTACCGTCTTTCTTTGTAAATATGCGTAACCCATGTATAATATGTATTTGCAACTGTATATTTTTGTAATGTATTTATTTGTATTTATTTGAGACACTTATTCTGATATGTTTTGCACGGGCGAATTAAAAAAGAGGGGCGGAACAAACAGGGGGGTGACGGGAAGTGGGGTAAAACGGGTACCCGGACTCTGCAGGTCTGCATCAAACCTTAAGTATCGGTATCATTTTCCGTTCATTTTGCCGGCTGTGATTTTTGGACCGTGTACTTCAATGAAGGATATTTAGTTTCAATCGCAGGACTTGAAGTTGGGTTTGGATTAATTTTGTGTTTGTGTTACTTATTTTTAATGTGGGCGTATGCGGCTTATATACAGGTGCGGCTTGTGTATGTACAAAATCGGTTTTCCTCTTGAAATGTGGTGGGTGCGGATTATAATCAGGTGCGCTCTATAGTCCGGAATTTACGGTAATTGCTTTTCTAATAGTCCTCATTTTAAACCCAATACCTGTCATGAAAACCTTGCATTAAAAGTGCGATTTGGACCCTTAATACAAAATCCTAACGTTGAATTTAATATTTCAAATCACCCTACACAGGCTTCAAACTCCGATTTGAAACCCTAACCCTTGCTCACCTCCTGGTCGGCCGCGTTTAGCTTGGAACTCATTTCTTCCCTCAGCTCCTCCAACTGCTGCAGCAAGACGCCCTTCTGCTCCTCCAGCGTGTGGCGCTCTCGCTCAAACTGCTGCTCCAGATCCTGCACGCAAACACGCACGGAAAATCCATATTAAAATCTAACACCGAATGGAACAGACGTCGGCATGTGTCACTTCAGATCTGGAGTGAAGCTCGTCTTTGGCGAAACGTTGCCATGTGATTGCGGGCCTATTTCGGGTTAACGGGTGGTGCTTTGCCGGGGAGCCGGTGGGGGATCATAAGGGCGGAAAAGTGCAGCCGGCCGGACGTACGAACGGACGGATGATTAGTGGGAAGGTTTTCAAAAGTGAACTCAGGGGGCTCTATGACGCTTTTTTGATTTTGTCTTTCATCGTCGAATGGGTCAGTTTTTGTTATCTTTTTGGGGGAATTTGAAATATGTGTTAGTAGGGATGGGCGAGGGTAGCATGGCGGCGCAGTGGTTAGCGCGTGTGCGGCACAGTTCTAAGGTCTTGGGAACCTCCTGTGTGGGTTCAAATCCAGCTCACTTACTGTGCGGAGTTTGTATGTTCTCCCCGTGCTTGCGTGGGTTTCCTCCGGGCACTCCGGTTTCCTCCCACATTCCAAAGACATGCATTTCAGGTGGATTGGCCGGTCCAAATTGTCCCTAGGTGTGAATGAACGAGCGAGTTGTCTGTCCCTGTGTGCCCTGCGATTGGCTGGCAACCAGTTCAGGGTGTCCCCTGCCCACTGCCTGATGATTGCTGGGATGGGCTCCTGCACCCCCGCGACCCTACTGAGGATAAGCGGTGCAGCTGATGAGATGAGATGAGGAATGGGCGAGCACCATTACCATTGTTCATTTTACCTGTGAAAAGTGATGGGTCCCGGGGACTCGCAAGCTCAAAAATCTATGGGTCCCAACAGAGATATATGGGTCCCCAAGGTTGAAATTGTAAATCGGCGACAAATATATAATATAAATCTATATATTCATGCAGTTTTAATCATCACAGTTCGTTGGTGATACAAAGCAGTTATCACTTCAGATTTTTCAGTTCACAATATTGCACATTATACAAAATAATATTGCTGAAATATTAATCTATATATTCATGCAGTTTTAATCATCACAGTTAGTTGGTGATACAAAGCAGTTATCACTTCAGATTTTTCAGTTCCCAGAGATATCGTACATTATACAAAATAGTATTTCTGAAATATAAGTCTATATATTCATGCACTTTTAATCATCACAGTTAATTTTTAATTCAAAGCAGTCATCACTACAGATTTTTCAGTTCATATATTCTTCGTGGTTTGCTGTCCCGACACAGTTGTAATGCCTTCTCAAGGTCCAATCCATTATCATCCTCCTCATAGCGTAACCAGGAATATAATTGAGTCCATTTTGGCAGAAAAGTCCTCTTCTTGCTCGGAGTTTTCTTTTGTTTATTTTCTTTCGTCGAATCGTTGGCTTCAACACACGTGTTTTCATTGCTTGCGCGATCTTCTGAAGAATTTCTCCGCCGTTTTTTCGTGCCGGAATTATTGCCGTTGTTATCACTTTCTGCGTTATGTTTCGACTTATTACTGACACTAAAGAAATCACCAATTTTGTGTTGATTTTCACCTAATACAAACTGTTTTTTCAGAGGCATGCTTAACCCTCACCTTCCCTCGACGACAACCACCACAACAATGACGTAATCTCGTTTGCCGACAAAAACTCGAACCGCGAGACCAAAACAACAATGGCGGATCTGCCTGACAAAAAGTTTGGAGTGCGGGTAATAATGACAATTTTGTGTCACAAAGGTTGCGTCCCGGGGACGCACGTTGATTTGAGACTATGCGTCCCCAGCAAAAATTATGTGTCTAGGACGCAGGGACGCGGGCAAACGAGAACACTGCATTACTGGTATCCTCATCACCACCTATACCAGCTGGATACGAACAATAGAAATTAGAGGTACTGTACCGAAAATTTCAGAACCAAATCGTTTTGCCCAAGTGACTTAAGACACAGTATCAGTACAGTGGCACCTATACTTACGAATATCTTTACAAAGAAAGGTTTCGGATTACAAAGTATCTGAGCGGGAAAATATTGCTTGTAGTAACAAAGGCGTTTCACGATACAAAGTCAAAAGGACATTACAGTACGCGCTACAATCAGTGTTTACGCCTGAATCCTGGCATGCTCTTTGTGTCCCCTTCACGCTCTTTAAACACTTAGCGTCTCTGGGAATCCCAGCATGCTCTTCATGTCACCTCTGTAAACGGTCTGTTGTATGGCACAGCTACCAAGAGCTATCACTCCCAATGGACCCCACTAAAGACATGCAGCAAATAAGAAGAAGAGACTTTTTCTGCCCATTGAAACAAACCAAGAGATAATGGAAAGGTTTAGAAACACGCACCGCCGTGCAGGAGGAGTTCAGAGACGACAAGGGGAGCCATCATTCCATTAGCCCAAATTAAAGACATTTTGGCCAAATTTCATGAAGTCTCAGAATTTGTGAAAAGGAATCACCCAAAAAAGTGTTGACAGATCGAGCTATCGCTCATGATGACGTCTGCCTTGCGCATTTTGCACAAATCTTCAAAAGATGGCAAAAGCAGACGTCATTGGATCAGTTTTTCAAAAAAACCCAATGCAAAAAAACAAAGAGGCCAGTTAAATTTTTATTTTTTATTTCCTTCATTCTTTGCTTTTTTTTTTTACAGTACATGCCTCTTGTTTTATGGTTATTGTGCAGTAATCTAATTTTAACATGTATTTGTTCCATGTTCAGATTATTCTTTGTGATTTATTTAAAAATATATCATACTTTTGCGGAGCTTGGAACGGATTAGCGCATTAACATTCAAAAGGCGAAATTAGAAATTAAATTTGCTTTTGCAAATTTTGCTTTTTCAATTGTCTCTCTCTCTCCCTTCTCACTTTTATGCTCTCTTGATGTCTTTCTTTCTCCTTCTCTCTCTTTCTATTTATCATCGTTTCTCTCTCTCTCTAGCTCTCTCTCTCTCTTGCTCGCTTTGCATTTCTCATTCACTTTCTTTCTTTCTCTTTCTGCCTTTTTGTCTTTCTATGTCTTCTCTTCCCTCTCCCTTTCCTTCACTCTCTGTCTCCCATTTTCAAAGTCTTTCTACCACTCTGTCTTTATGTCTTCCCGATTAATTTTCTCTCTGTGTCTATCATTTTCTCTTTCTCTCTCTTTATCCTTTCCTCCTCTTTTTCTTTCTCTTTCCCTCTGCCTTTCTTTCTTTCTTTCTTTCTTTCTTTCTCTTTCTCAGTCTTTCTCAAATTTCCCACTCTTTCTGTCTTTTTTCCCTCTCTTTCACTCTCCTGTTCTCTTTTTCCTCCCATCTCTCTCTCTCTCTTTCTTGCTCTCCCTCTCACTATCTCTCTTTAATCTACTAGCCAGCCCCCTATGTGAGTGTTATTCTACAGTAGCCAGCCTTCAGAATAACTAAAAGGAATGAATTTGTCAACATTTCCAACAGTCAATGTGCCTTGAGATTATTTAACGAAAAAGTGTGCCAAAAAAGATTGAGAAAGACTAATCCAACAGAACAAAACTTTGCAAGCTTATCACGGATTCCTGAAGTTTTCTTTTATTGCACGTGCACAGTGTGACTACAGGCTTTGACTCACTTTAACCCATCTTAAAACCCAATCGACTAAAAAATATATCAAAGCCTTTTCTCTCTAAAACACATGAGGTCCATTTTCTCTCTGTGTCGATCATTTTCTCTTTCTCTCTCTTTCTCCTTTACTCCTCTTTCTTTCTTTTTTTCTCTTTTTCAGTCTTTCTCAGATTAAGGGCTATACAAATAAAAATGACTTGACTTGACTAGTATGAAAATAAATTGAAAACGTAGTAAAGTACAAAAAAAATTATCTATCTATTTACCTTGGTCATATCCCTCGAGATGGGTGACCAATAACAAGACACATACACAAAAACAAAGAAAAGAAAAAAGGAAAAAGTAGCATAAAATACAGTGGCTCAGGAGGTAGAGCGCTTGTCTTGGGATCAAGAGATCGCAGTTCGAATCCCGGCTCCTCCGTGTTACATGTCGAAGTGTCCTTGGGTAAGACACTGAACCCCTAATACCCTTACATGGCTGCACGGCCGCTATTGGGAAATGTGAAGCACACTGTAAAGCGCTTTGGGAAGTCTTGACTTGAAAAGCGCTATATACATGCAGATCATTTCATTTCTTTTCATGTCCAAAAGCAACCCACGATGCTAATGATGATGTTGTAACACGTATGTAGGACGGGAGCAACTTAAAAGCAGCGGCATGAATAACTAACATGTCCGGATTTTAATGCACGTACACGGCGCACCCCGACTGAGTGACTTCAAATATTCATCGGCAAGTGCACTTCATCTACTTGATGCTCTGCGGCCACTTTATTAGGAACACAATCGTGTCCCTTTATGCTGTGTATATCAATTGAATGTAAAGAAAGATGGATTGTTTTGTTCATTAAAAATTTGGTTGGTGGTCGGTTGTGGATCTACCCAAACCCTGGTAATTGTGCAAAAAGGGACAGACTGCTGTCACTGTCTTGTACCACGGACAGACTGAAGAGATCTTTTCTTCCTCATGCCATGAGGCTCTTTAACTCCACCCGGTGGAGTAAAGGCCCACATTAAACTACACCCCCTGCATTGCATATTACCGTACTTTTATTGCAGTGTGTATTTTATGCAGCACTATTTAAATACTCTATACAACACGCTACAGTGGGTATTAGCACGTCACATTGGGTATTTGTATATTGTATTCCTTTTGCTTTATTATTGTATTGTTCTCAGCTAAGGGATGCTGCTGGAAATGTGAATTTCCCTGCAGGGATGAATAAAGTATCTATCTATCTATCTAGAAGCCCTTCTCACAAAAAAGTAACACCAATAGAGGATTTTATGGTATTGTTTTTTGTACTTTGACGTGGATGGATGGTGTTATGAGTGCACTGCATGAAAGAGGTAATTGTGGTGGAAGCTAGATCTTTCGTTGGTGATAGGAATGAGTGGAGAGGTGTTGTGAAAGGATATTGGGATGTTTGTACGCGTTCTAAGGGATGGGCAGGGCACCTGTATGATACGGCAGGGGTAAACCAGTGAAAGCTGTCGGGTCCTGCTGTTGAGAGTGTGTTGTGTCACCTTGACCCAAGTAACAAGGCCGCTTTCTTGTATCTCGTTTTATCTGGAGGAACGAAAGCATGACCAGCTTGGGTGCCGAGGTGCTTAACTTGTTTGGGTGTTTGGGCATTTGGGTTGGCCATGTTCAAATATTTTGTATTTTATGCTACTTTTTCCTTTTTTCTTTTCTTTGTTTTTGTGTATGTGTTTGTCTTGTTATCGGTCAGCCATCTCGAAGGGATATGACCAAGGTAAATAGATAGATAATGTTTTTTTACTTTACTCCGTTTTCAATTTAACTTCATACTAAAATAAAATAATAATAAATGAAGAGTCTGATCAGTATGGCAGGTGGCTATTTGTAAGTACCGTATTTTCCGCACTATAAGGCGCACCTAAAAGCCTTTATTTTTTTTCAAAAGCTGACCATGCGCCTTATAATACAGTGCGCCTTATATGTGGATCAATATTAAGTCGCAAAGTCTTGCAACTAAAGCAAGCAGCCGCCGACTCGATTTTCCCCCCGAAGGCGAAGTCGTCCGCGGTGTATGCTGGGATTTATATACCGGCGTTTCATTTCCTAACCAATGTGTCAATCATCATTTGAATCAGTCACTATTGGCTAAAGTTATTCGGAGGTAAAGGGGGCGGATCCTTTTTATCATTTACAGGCTTGCATAGGCTAAAGGGGCGAAACAAAGCCTGCAATTGGTCGAAAAAGATGAATGTGAATCACACGTTGGTTGGATTGCACTACGGCATAGAGAAAACATTTTTTAATATTCTGTATTTGTAAATATTTTATTCTCCTGAATTTATTACACTCACGGTTGTAAGAAGACCATGGTTACGTATCATTAATGAACGTGAAGGCTGCAAGAGAACTTAAGTGAGCTATGCGGATTTATATTTTCCCGGTATCTTGTTTTAGAACGATCTTGATGTTTCTGTGATGAGTCTATTTTTAAACTATATACAATTCAAAGTGTTTATTGTCATATGCACAGTAAAGAACCCCGTTTCCCTGCACAATCAAATTCTTACTTTGCTGTCCACACAGTTGCCAGCAAAAAATAAAATGGAAACTAAGAAATGTTTGGCATTTCTTGAATCCCAAGACTTTAACCTTAGGAACGATATTTGGAACGATGCTTATGAGTGATTGGTGACATCGTACAGACACTGTTTCCGTACATGTCTGAGACACGTATTTGCTTTTTTGCAAGCTTTTGGAATGTTAAAGGGGTAATAAGTTTGACTGAACTATCTGACTGTTTTGTCGACGTTCCCATTGTAGCGCCCTATAATCCGGTGCGCCTTATGTATGGAAAATATAGGACCAAAAACTATTTTTTGGGGGTGCGCCCTATAACCCGGTGCGCCTTGTAGTGCGGAAAATACGGTACCTTTTTAGATTGTACAACATGTTTTAACATCTCATCTCATCGCATCAGCTGCACCGCTTATCCTCAGTAGGGTCGCGGGGATGCTGGAGCCCATCCCAGCAATCATCGAGCAGTGGGCAGGGGACACCCTGGACTGGTTGCCAGCCAATCGCAGGGCACACGGGGACAGACAACTCACTCGCTCAGTCACACCTAGGGACAATTTGGACCGGCCAATTCACCTGAAATGCATGTTTTTGGAATGTGGGAGGAAACCGGAGTGCCCGGAGGAAACCCACGCAAGCACGGGGAGAACATACAAACTCCGCACAGTAAGGCCGGGAGCTGGATTTGAACCCACTCAGGAGGTTCCCACGACCTCAGAACTGTGCCGCACACGCGCTAACCACTGCCCCGCCGTGCTGCCCATGTTTTAACATAATCTTTAAAAATAAAATAACACAATATTTGCAATTATCGGTAAGTGGAACAAGATGCAACTTGAAAAAAAACTATTTCAACCGTTTTACTCAATTTCTTCCTCAATTTTTTGTGCACGTGTACTCAATTCTCAACAAATAATTGATAATTTTACTGAAGCCAAGTGAGCATTAAGGATTGGATGTCTCATATAAATGTTGATGTCCGTTAATTGCTCCGAGTGGCCAATTAGAACGAAAAAAAAGAAAATAAAACTTAATTATGAAACTATCATTGCTGTTTTTTTTCTTCTCAAAAGTCCCAGAATACAGAGTAATGTTTTTCACATTAAAGCAGCAGTGACGTGTAGTCAAGGAGGCTAAGTGAGGCATTGCCTAACTTAGTTATAGTAAAAATATATAATTGAAAAGATATTAAATGGTTGTATTTATTCAACTTCTCGTTTGACTTCCCCCATTTTTTGATTTTCGTTTTCAAAATAACATAATTGGCTTGTGATGGAATGTGTGGCAGGTGTACCCAAATGCAGGGGAGCCAGAACAGAGGCCTGCGTGCTCAAAAAGAGGGATGGTATTTGATAACAAAAGGAAGTACAAAGTAATAAACAAATGCACATCAAGCAACAAAATGTCCGAACAAAACCAAACCAGACATGATGGTGGAGGGCAGCAGAAATTACATGAATATGAATACCAGTATTATAATGGCATTCATTTGTAGGAGCTGACTACCACAGGATCCAGGCAGGCAAGGATTTAAGAGAGAAAATGTGGCCATTCTTCAGGAAGTGGGTAGCTACTGCCTTCCAAGAAGATTGACTCACTTTCATTTGCATTTGCCGTTTCTATGAACTTAGATCCTGTCTTCGGTTACCATGTCAGATTTGGTTTTTATTTCGGTTTTGGACACTTTTCTAGTTAATTTCAGACCTTGTTTTTTTTGTTGTTGTGTTTTTTTTTTTGGTAAATAAATAACATTCTTTGATATGCACACTTGCCTCCATTCCGGCTTCCCTGCATTTGGGTCAACTCGCACAAACGTGATATCTAAAAGAACAACCAACTCATGGGAAATCAAAGGGGCACATAATTTGATGGTGAATGAGTACTGAATTTTGCTCTTTTTCATTTGTAAAATTGATTTTGCAATACATTATGCTCCGGGGATAAAAAGAAAACACATTGGACGAGACCCAGAAATGGAGATGGAGATCCTCGAGTGGTGTGGATATCAGAGACAAAATGGATTCTGTTCATTTGCAAGCTCTCAAGATTGCACAAGCCAGGAAATATGAAGGGTAACTGCTTCCATAGGTTGGTGTACAAATTATTTACTACAGTGGAACCTCGGTTTTCAAACGCCTCTCAGTTCGAACAAATCGGAATCCGACCAATAATTTCGAGAAATTCGAACGCCGGTAATCGCTCTTTTCGTGACCAACTGTTATCGCGTGCAGACGTGCTTCGTTTTGCTTTCGCTTTTAATATAGGTGTGCGAAGTGTTTTAGCCCCTAATTATGCCTCTGAAGAAAGTCAGTGCAAGCAGCAAAGTTGCTACTGGTGAAAAAGGAAAAGTAGTGCGTACAACTATTGCATTTAAGAAAGAAATAATAGCAAAATATGAAAGAGGTGTGCGAGTGTCTGATCTTGCCTGCGCCTTCTGCTGACCACCACAAAGGTAAGAAATCCAATTCATAATTATTTTCTTTATCCTTTTTTTTTGTTCATGTTAGCGTAATCTTTCATACGGATGATTACAATAACGCGAACGTACGATTAGCCTGGGTTAGCTTTGTTTACGATAAACATTCAGGGTGTTGGAACGGATTAAACGATTTACATGATTTTTAACGGGAAAAATGATTTCGGTGATCGAACAAATCGGTTTTCGAACAGGGTTCTGGAACGGATTATGGTCGAGAACCGAGGTTCCACTGTATTTGTCTTATTCTCTGGCTATTTTAAAGCAAGTTCTGGCTTGTATGTGAGTATGTACGGTCATTTTTAACTAGTTACTTTCAAAGTAACTTTTCGGCGTCAGTAATCTTGGGGGATAACAGATTTACTTTTTAAATGAAATAACTAATAATGGTATCCAATTCTTTTTTGTCAGTAAGTGATTTGTCTTTCAACACAAAAAGTTCTTGCACTTACAGCCAAGAGTCTGTTTTTGTCTTTCTCCGCCCCACTGAGCGCGTTCTCCAGGGCGGCCCGGTGCTTCTTGGCCACATCGTCCAGAACTCGAGCCTGGTTCTCCATGGTCTGGCTGCTCTCTTCCTCGTAGCGAGCACGCAGGCCACACATATCCTTTTCGTGGATCGCCTTCTCCTCACGTAGAGTCTGCCAAAAACACACGCAAATACTGTTGGTACACACTGAGACTGCCGCCATATGCCGTGTCACTCTGCCATATTGACAGCGATTGCAAATGAACAGGCGTGGATTCGGAGTGCGATTCTCCCATGTTCTCCTCTCTGGCTTCCTCAAATATATGCAGGACCAATTCTGGCATAAGTAAACATACATGTATAAATTAAGTGGAATGGTTGTGGACTATCACCCGTGTTGAGACGTGAAACAGATTTTGGGTGGCATTTTCCCTTTTTGGCATGGTCATTGCCACTTAAGAATGGAAAATCCAAAGAGTAAAGCATAGCCCAGAGACAAAATCCTGAAATTGGGGTACGTACAGCCAGAATAGTCAAGTCAAGTCAAGTCACGTTTATTTGTGACGCCCTTAATCACAAGGAGTCTCAAAGAGCTGCACAGACCACCCACTATTACAGACTACAGACTAATATTACACCTAGCCATGATCTAAAACCTACAAGAGGGCAAGGAAAAACTCCAAAACCTCAGTCAAATCATGTTTATTTGTGACGCCCTTAATCACAAGGAGTCTCAAAGGGCTGCACAGACCAATAATTATTGCAAACTACAGACTATTATTACACCATCCCCTGCTCTAAAACCTACATGAGGGCAAGGAAAAACTCAAAAACCCCATTCAAGTCAAGTCATGTTTATTTGTGACACTCTTAATCACAAGGAGTCTCAAAGAGCTGCACAGACCACCGACTATTACAGACTACAGACTAATACTACACCTAGCCATGATTTAAAACCTACAAAAGGGCAAGGAGAAACTCTAAAACCTCAGTCAAATCATGTTTATTTGTGCCGCCCTTAATCACAAGGAGTCTCAAAGGGCTGCATAGACCACAGATTATTGCAAACTACAGACTATTATTATACCATCCCCTGCTCTAAAATCTACATGAGGGCAAGGAAAAACTCAAAAACCCCATTTAAGTCAAGTCATGTTTATTTGTGACACCCTTAATCACAAGGAGTCTCAAAGGCCTACACAGTCCACAGACTATTGCAAACCACGGACTATTTTTGCACCATCCCCTGATCTTTAACCTACATGAGGGCAAGGAAAAACTCAAAAAATCTCAGTCAAGTCATGTTTATTTGTGATGCCCTTAATCACAAGGAGTCTCAAAGGGCTGCACTACAGACTATTATTATACCATCCCCTGATCTAAAACCTACATGAGGGCAAGGAAAAACTCAAAAACCTTGAGAAGGGACCACACATGAGGTCATCCCCCTTCCAGGATGACTAGAATGTTGCAACGGATGTTGCAGTAACAAATACTACACAGATATTGTCAACAGGAAATATAGGACATTCATAAGCTATAGAATAGAATTGTGTTTTAAGCCTAGATTTCAACAGTTCCACAGAAATATGTTATATTAGTTTGAAGAAGACTAACCGCAAGATGTAAAGAACCCAAGGAGAAAACAAAAAACTGGAGACTGGAAGTTGAAAAGTAGCTGTTTAAATAGAAATAAATTGAAATGCATTTATTGTCTGTGATATCGACGTTGTGAAACAACGAGATTAGACATGGCACTACAAGGTAAAAAATGTAATGAAGACTTTGAAGGGAAAACTGATAAAAGACGATCAGGATGAATAGGCAAAAAAATAACAATTAGAAAGTAGCGCTTAGAAAACTGGCCTGAGATTATCATTATATATATATATTTATATGTATGTATATGTGTGTGTGTGTGTGTACGATTGTTTTTGTGTGCTTGTTTTTTTTTTGTATTTTGTGTTTTTTTTGTATTTCAGAGGCTTGTATGTTTGGGGAGGTGGCCTCTTTATGAATATTCAGTATATTGTATATTGTATAATTAAGAATATTGAATATCACAAGTTTCTATCTTTCCTTTGCAATGGGTAGAAAAACAAAACCATGTACGTTTGCATGTTATGTCGAACTATTTTGTCAACCAATAAAAAAAAAGAAAACTAGCCTAGGTTATAATAATAATAATTCAATGGAAAATAATAGTGAATCAAAACAATAGAGCAATAAAAAGAAGTGCAATAACATTTAGCAGCAGCAATTTAAAAAAAAAAAAGAAACATCATTCATGAGGTATATATATTTTCACATTTCCGTGCAATACTATATATTCTCATTTTTATTTAGCAACAAAAAAACACAAAAAGAATCATGTCTAAAGGTGATCTCATGATTAAGAAAATTTGGAATACCGAAACCCCTCACAACTTTGCGCTCCGGTTATCGCTGCTTCACTGCTTCATAGACTTTGAATTGATTCGTCCTTACTGTCATTGATATCGAAGTATGCATTGTGTTCAGAGCAGACAGCAGACACAGCAAATGCTAACCGAGGGGCAGGTGAGAGAGGGCTTTCTGTGTTGGGTGGACATGATTTTCCATGTGCGACTGTTATTGGCTGGTGTATGTTATCAGTCGAACAGCGGGGCTGGTTCACGAGTTGATGTGTTTACCTCAAACAAAATAGGAAGTAGGGCGAGAGCTAGTAGCTTTACCACCCGTTACATTGAAAAGAAATTCATCACAAACACTGAAAGAGCTCTATAGGTATTGGTAATAATCAGGGTTGGGTAGGGTTACTTTAACTTGATTATTTTCAATTACTTTTGGATTACTTCGATACCAAATATGCTAATAAAAGACAAAATAAGCTAAATATGAATAAAATGACTAAATTTTGTGCAGGCTTGGGGAGTAACGGAATACATGGAACTGCAAAATTGATGTTGGCAAGCTGCTTGGATTTATTTTAATTTTGTTTCTGTCGCATTTTATGTTCGTTTTGCCGGAGATCAAAGCTTACCACGTGTTGTGAGTCATCATTTTTTTCATACATTGGAGTAATCCAAAAGTAATTGAAAGTAATCAAGTTAAAGTAACCCTACCCAACCCTGGTAATAATAGAGTTGAATAAAGGAAACAACAAAAGAAAGAAAGTGCTGATTATTTATATATATTCATCATACAACGTTAGCTAACAAAAAGTTAACTCGACATTTCGGAAATCTAGTCTTTAAAAACAGCTTTCGGGTTTGGTAAAATTCCCCAGGTTTCTTTAGAGCCATGGAATATTTATAACAATTCCTGTTGATTGAAGCCCCAGCGCCTCCCAGTGGACGTCACGGCGCAAAATGTCAGCGCTGAAGGGCGAACCAAAGCAACATGAAGCGGCCAACTTGACATTCAGTGAAAAGGAGTTGCCGCCGGCTGCTCATGCGACCTTTTACGAAGAAGTGTTTTTCCTCGAAACTGGCAAACACAATTATCGACGCAATGCCACTGTCGCCTCTGACCATCTTTAACTCTTGTTTCATTGTTATAATGTGACCAAAACATTGCCTGGAAGTGATGGCCATCGATTTGAGTCATTATTTGACTTTGTTTCAGTGTTCTCGTTTGCCCGCGTCCCTGCGTCCTAGACGTATCATTTTTGCTGGGGACGCATTGTCTCAAATCAACGTGCGTCCCCGGGACACAACTTTTTTGACACAAAATTGTCATTATTACCCGATTACTTTTTTTTTTTTTAAACAAAGATTTACCCCACTCCAAACTTTTCGTCAGGCAGATCCGCCATTGTTGTTTTGGTCTCGCGGTTCGAGTTTTCGTCTGCACGCCGATCTCGGCAAACGAGATGTCGTTGCTTCGAGATGACGTCATTGTTGTGGTGCTTGTCGGCGAGGGAAGGTTAAGTGCGCATACCTGTCAACCCGTACGTTTTTGCCGTACAAAGTACGTTTATTATGCATTTTAAGACGTGTACGACGTACAAGAAAAACGCAAATTTGTCAATCATGGGTGTACCATCCGGTAAACACAGACTATCACAAAAACAGCAAATCAATCAAGTCAAACGAGTTTGAGTTGTGTAGTGAAAGTCCGTCTCTTTTTAGAGAACTGGCTTTTTCGGCTCAACTCATCAAAGAGAGCCGGTTCTCAAACGGCTCACTTGCTTTGATGCATTAAATTACGAATTATTATGTTGTATAAAGAAGTTAAGAAAAAAGGAAGTATAAAAGGAGAAAATGAAAAAAGACTTTGAGGTTATCCCTGTAATCAGTATATTATCAAAAATAATTTAATGCAATAATAATTTGAATAAGAAAATGTATTATTCTACTTTATTATATTTGCATGTATTTTTTCCTTCTGCAGTGAACGTCCAAGCGACTTCATTTTTGAACTTTTTTTACATTTTGTGCAGGCTTGGGGAGTAACGGAAAACATGGAACGGCAAAAATGATGTTGGCAAGCTGTTTGGATTGATTTTCATTTTGTTTCTGGCGCATTTTATGTTGGTTTTGCCGGAGATCAAAGAGATCAAAGCCAGGAGAGAAAGCTTACTACGTGTTGTGAGTCATAATTGTATTCATATTTAGTTTATTTTGTCTTTTATTAGCATATTTGGTATTGGAGTCATCCAAAAGTAATTGAAAGTAATCCAGTTAAAGTAACCCTACCCAACCCTGGTTATAAAACGCATGCAATTGTATTGCATTCAAAGAGGACCTTGAAATAAATGATCACAATTAAAAAAATGTATGTTAAGAAATGTACCTGATTACTACAACAGTATACACAGGTTTTGGCCGATATGTGCGGGTGTGGTGTACCTTATGTAGTGACTGCAGCTGCTGTTTGTGCCTTTCTTCTAGCGCCTGACCCTGGTTGTGCAGCGCCTCTCGCTCCTCCTCCAGCCTCAGTACTTTATCCTTCAGACGACTGCGCTCATTGTCCAGGTCGCGCACAGCAGCTTCCTGGGTCATCTGCGTTGCCTGCAGGCCGCTGATCTGACCTGACGGCGGCGGTCGACATGACGTCATTTTCGGGAGACGCTCGCACGAGCGATAATGGTTTATTCCCTGGCTTACTCGCTTTCAGGAGGATCTCTGTGGCCTGCTGCTGAACACGATCTCTGGCCGCCTCCAGCTCGCACTCAGCTTCCTTCTGACGGATCTCCACGATCTCGGAATTCTGCGTCACCTCATCTAGCTGCTTACTCAGGTCCTGGAAAGAGGAATGAAAATACAGTGGAACCTCGGTTCTCGACCATAATCCGTTCCAGAACCCTGTTCGAAAACCGATTTGTTCGATCACCGAAATCATTTTTCCCATTAAAAATAATGTAAATCGTTTTAATCCGTTCCAACACCCTGAATGTTTACCTTGAATGTTTAACGTAAACATAAAGCTAACCCAGGCTAATCGTACGTTCGCGCTATCGTAATCTTCCGTACGAAAGATTACGCTAACATGAACGTGTAAAAAAAAAAAATCAGGTCGTTTACAAGTCATTTAGCACCCGGGTCTCCACAACAAGTGGTGAGCGGTTCATTGGAAAGGGGGCTCCGTTCCAACACCCTGAATGTTGGGCTCCGTTCCAACACCCTGAATGTTTAACATAAACTTAAAGCTAACCCAGGCTAATTGTACGTTCGCGTTATCGTAATCTTATGAATAGGATTTCTTACCTTTGTGGTGGTCAGCAGAAGGCGCTCGCACACCTCCTTCATATTTGGCTATTATTTCTTTCCTAAATGCAATAGTTGTACGCACTACTTTTCTTTTTTCACCTGCTGCTTGCACTGACTTTCTTCGGAGGCATAATAAGGGGCTAAAACACCCGTACGCCGCTCAGCATCGCACCCTAGCGTACGCACTCACGCATTACCGGAGTTCGAACTCTGATTTTTTTTGACCGAATAGCGAAGCAAGAATTTCTTGAAATTTTTGGTCGGACACCGATTTGTTCGAACTGAGAGGCCTTCGAAAATCGAGGTTCCACTGTATGCTGAAAGTTCCTTACTTTGTGCAGAAAAACATGGGAAAAATGCAGCAACTACGGGTAAGCAATACAGCGGGACTTCTACTTACGAATGTTTCAGCTTACAAAGTACCTGAATGAGAAAGTATTGCCTCTTGTTCCAAAGTTGTTTCAAGGTACAGAGTCAAAAATACAGTACAGTACGCACTGCTATTAGCTGCTCCCAGAGTTTCCCTGACGTAAATAAATGTTTTATAAGTCCAACCATTTATAAAAGATACCATTAAGAATGGCACGTTTATGTGACAGTTCATGTATTTTTGCTGTAAGTGTGAAACACTTTGTAAAGCGCTTTGGGAGGTCTTCAGTGACTTGAAAAGCGCTATATAAATGCAGACCATTGATTCCTAACATTCCTGTAAAATTGACCTCAAATCTCAATCCGAGACATATGCAAAGTAAATTGAATGTTGTTCTTGAACCATTTGGAGAATATCGTTTCTTTTGAAATGTAACACTCTGAAACTGAAATAATCGCTGCAAGTGCGACTAACATTGAGTAATCAGAGTTGGAACACACAGAAATAGGTTTTTATTTTCACCTGAATTTTTGTTTGCAATTAAATGCCTGGAGATGTGTGTAGCATGGGCATTTTAGCTGGAAAACAGGTTAGACAATAGCTTAAAGCCTTACCTGCTACCTTGTCAATTTTCACAACATAGGTTTAGGTGTTTCCGAAAGTGATCATTTGGAGACGACCGGTTTACAACCTTAAAACCTTTGCAAATTAGTATTTTACTTTGGCCATTTTTTTAGACATTGTGAAAGTTATAAATGTTTGACTTCTCTTTACAGAAGTCAAAACAATGATTGTGCACACTTGCGCATAAAAATAATGACGGTGAGTAAAAATGAATTACAGATTGCCTTAGGTACATTCGGATTTGTATACAGCCACGGAAAATGGGATGAAATTATGTTGGAAATTTTCTTAGCTAACCAATGTGTCAATCATCATTTGAATCTGTTACTACTGGATGAACAGGGTTGGGTAGGGTTACTTTAACTTGATTACTTTCAATTACTTTTGGATTACTCCAATACCAAATATGCTAATAAAAGACAAAAGAAACTAAATAGGAATACAATTATGACTCACAACACGCGGTAAGCTTTCTCTCCTGGCTTTGATCTCTTTGATCTCCGGCAAAACTAACATAAAATGCGACGGAAACAAAATGAAAATAAATCCAAACAGCTTGCCAACATCATTTTTGCCGTTCTATGTATTCCGTTACTCCCCAAGCCTGCACAAAATTAAGTCATTTTATTCATATTTAGTTTCTTTTGTCTTTTATTAGCATATTTGGTATTGGAGTAATTCAAAAGTAATTGAAAGTAATCAAGTTAAAGTAACCCTATCCAACCCTGTATTCGGACCTACAGGAGAGGATGTCCCTTTCATCAAACAGGCCAGTATAATCTAATGCAGGCTATGGACTGTGAAAAACCAAGGCTACCATTGGCTGAGAAAGGTGTTGATCTAAAGGTCAGAGGCTAACTACCGTATTGGGAATAATTTTACGAGTCTGTTTATTCTTTAAGGGGAGCTTTGAAATGAAACGAACAAGTTAGAAAAAGGAACGTCGAACGAGGCAGACATGCTTTTAGGCAGATTTCTACTTATCTGTTGCCATTATATTGTGCTAAGGAATAAATAATTTACTTGGTTGGAATGAAAGACATTTGCGTACATTAGCTGAATATCATGCCGGCCAGGGGACATAATTGGTAAGTTACGCCGGTTTTATAGTTTTCTGGAATCAATAAAAGCATTTATTGATTTGACGCCATTGAGTGCGAGCTTATGTCAACTGAGGACACGGTGTGGACACTCTTATTGTGAAGGGGACGGGGAGGCCCTGACACAATGTTTAGTCATGGTGAGTTACCGCTTCCACCCCCCCTCCTTTAACTCCTCCCACCCCACCCCCTTCTTATGTGGCGCTCAGTTTAACATGTAGGAACTCGACGACGCGACGTAAGTATATTCTCTTCTGTCACATTTCATCTCAAGTTTGACTTTTTTATACCAAAAGCGAGCGGTTGTTTGTAGACTCCTCCACCCACCTTGACGGCGCTCTCGGAGGCAGCGAGCAAGGCCTGCAGCTTATGCGAGCGTTCACGGTGTTCACGAGCCTCTTCGCTAACTCGGGCTAGTTCAGTCCGAAGCTTGCCCAGAGTCTTTTGCAGCGCCGCTTCCTGCGTCTGAAACTCGCGTCGCAGTTCAGCTTCGGTTCGCTTCCATGCCAGGAGGTTGTCTGATGTCAACTGCTGCGTTCGCTTCATGGCCTCCAGTTCACGCTCATAGAAGGCCTGAGCCTGAAAAAAAATATGCCAGCTAGTGATTACCGTAATTTCCGCACTATAAGGCGCACCTAAAAGCCTTTATTTTTTTCAAAGGCTGACCATGCGCCTTATAATACAGTGCGCCTTATATATGGATCAATATTAAGTCGCAAAGTCTTGCAACTAAGGCAAGCAGCCGCCGACTAGTAGTCCGCGGTGTATGCTGGGATTTATATACCGGCGTTTTATTTCCTAATCAATGTGTCAATCATCATTTGAATCAGTCACTATTGGCTAAAGTTAATCGGAGGTAAAGGGGGCGGACCCTTTTTATCATTTACAGGCTCGCATAGGCTAAAGGGGCGAAACAAAGCCTGCAATTGGCCGAAAAAGATGAATGTGAATCACACGTTGGGTTGCACTACGGCATTGAGAAAACATTTTTTACTATTCTGTATTTGTAAATATTTTACTCTCCTGGATTTACTACACTCACGGTTGTAAGAAGACCATGGTTACGTATCATTATTGAACGTGATGGCTGCAAGAGAACTTAAGTGAGCTATCCGGTTTTTATTTTCCCGGTATCTTGTTTTAGAACGATCTTGATGTTTCTGTGATGAGTCTATTTTTAAACTCAATTCAATTCAAAGTGTTTATTGTCATATGCACAGTAAATAACCCCGTTTCCCTGCACAATAAAATTCTTCCTTTGCTGTCCACACAGTTGCCAGCAAAAAATAAAATGGAAACTAAGAAATGTTTGGCATTTCTTGAATCCCGAGACTTTAATCTTCTGAATTATATTTGGAACGATGCATTTGAGTGATTGGTGACATCGTACAGACACTGTTTCCGTACATGTCTGAGACACGTATTTGCAAGCTTTCAGAATGTTAAGGGGGTAATAAGTTTGACTGACCTATCTGACTGTTTTGTCGACTTTCCCATTGTAGCGCCTTATAATCTGGTGCGCCTTATGTATGGAAAATATAGGACCAAAAACTATTTTTGGGGGGTGTGCCCTATAACCCTGTGCGCCTTATAGTGCGGAAAATACGGTACATCAACTTAAATCTAAATTTAAGACAAGATTACTTTTTGACTACCGGTAATCGTTATTGTAGTCGGTGACTTGTCGGCTATTAAAAGAGCCGCTGCTTGCAGCCCTATTATTTAAGTCACTTGTTTTTTGGATCATGTGACCATTCAAGATGGTGATTACAATGATGACCACATTTTTACTATTATTCCGAAAGGAAACACTAATGGGGGCTGAGTTAATTAAAACGTAGGCCCTTTATTCATTGACAACAGCACCAGGGCAACCATACTGTAGAATAGTGCCAGAATGCAACACATACTTTATTTTTGTGGACAGTACGTTCAATAAAATGAGTTTTTTCATTGTAACACATTTTCTTGTGTTCATTATCTTTTACCACTTCATTTAAGAAAAAAATCTATACCTATCCAATTATTCTACTAATTGTTTCAATGGTTGGTGACTAGTCTACAGTTAAGATAGTCGTTAGTTACAGCTCTGGTCCAGTACCTTGCTGAGTTTGGCTTCGTACTCTTCCACCAGTCTTTTCTTGTCTTGCTTGAGTTCCTCCACTCGCTCTGCTAGAGAATCAACCTTTAAAGAAACCAAAAAAATGACTATCCGAGTTCTTTCCAATTGGTAGATTTTAAGTCCAAGCAGTGGACCTCAGCTTTGTGGAGTTGTCCCAGCTTCTCCTGGTCTTTGCTGTAGTTGGCATTGTGGCTTTGGTGGCTGCGGAGGAGCTCCTGAACTTCATGCCGGTGTTGGCCCTTGAGCTCCTCTAGGGCCACCTTTTTCTCCTGCTCAAACTGCGCTTGCGCCTGGCTGAAGGTGCGCAACTTCTCTTCAAACGACCGCCGCATCTCCTCCACCTCGCGCGACATAGACACCACCCGTTGCGTGTGCTGAGGGCCGAGAGTTAACTTCTTGTGAGGTGCCAATCAGCCAGTCAGTTGTAATCTATTATATCAGTCAAGTCACATTTATATGTATAGCCCCTTGTCACAGAAAAGTCTAAACGGAATGTACAGAACGCCATAAAAACATTTCCTGATCTGAAAGAAAAAACTAAAAAAAAAACCCTCAGTCATCAGTTTAAGATACAATAGATCAGAAAAACAGTTCTTCATATAATTAAAATCAGGCGATGGTGTAATTGTAATCCTATGCAGTCCTTTGAGACATTTTTGTGATTAAGGGCTATACAAATAAATGGGACTTGACTTGACATGCGACTTCTTCATATAATTAGGTATATCCCGATCACACAATTTAGCACGCAGGGCAGAGTACAATTTTATTATTTCAAGGATCACCCAATACCGAGTCTAAGTCTAATACTACTACCACGCAAAAGGAAAAATAAATATGTTCCATATCTAAATCTAGATCTTGTGTATATGTGTCAGTGCATGTGTGTGACAGCACCACTTGTGAAACTAATAACGGACAGAAACATAGCTCTTTATAGATCAAAGTTATTACTGTCAAACTACATTTTTTTAAAGCTTTGTGACCCTTTAGTTGTGTATTTGCCAATCATCATTGCCTGACACCAATCAGCTGAAGTCAATCAGTACCTCAGTACCTCAGTACCTCAGTACCTCAGTACCTCAGTGCCTCAGTACCTCAGTACCTCAGTACCTCCGTACCTCCGTACCTCCGTACCTCCGTACCTCCGTACCTCCGTACCTCAGTACCTCCGTACCTCCGTACCTCCGTACCTCCGTACCTCCGTACCTCCGTACCTCCGTACCTCAGTACCTCAGTACCTCAGTACCTCAGTACCTCAGTACCTCCGTACCTCCGTACCTCCATAGCTCAGTACGGTAGTATGGCAGTCTGTCTATCAGCCAAATAGCCAATCAATCCAGTAAACAAGTACTATCAATTAGTCAAATAAACAGACATCACACAACCAGTCTATCAAACAACAATTAAACTATCTAACCACCCAAACAAAATCCAGGCATTAGTGGAACAAGCAAACAACCAAGCACTCAAATGACCAGTCAGTAATGCTTTGGACAATCAGTAAAATACCCAATGAGTCATTTAACAGTGAGTCAAACAATTTCATTATCAAACCCAACAATTATTCAATTTGTTCAACCAATAACCAGTCATCTGTGGACCAACCAATGAAACAAAAAAATAATTTGTCAACTAATTTGCCAGTCAGTTGACTGATGAAGTTAGTCAGTTAAATACATAATTTGTCGACCGGTCAGTCTTTCAACTGACCGATCCAATAACCAATTTGTCAACACACACAACAATAAGTCAGTTAGTTAACAGTCAGTCAGACAGTCAGTCAAATAACTAATCTAAAATAATTCGGTCCTCAAACCACTATCCATTCAAGAAAACAGTCATCAATCAATCAAAAATCGAACAGCCAATTATTCGGACAGCCAGTTTACCAACCAGGCAGTCTAACCAGTCTAGCAACCAATATGTCATTCATGCAACCCCAACCAATCAGCTAACCAACCCAAAATTTAATTAATTATTCAAATAGTACAGTTCATGCTCGGATTTAAGCCAATACAATTTTAAAATAGCTACATAGTAAAAGAAATATGTACCCAAAGGATTTAATGCAACATGTACCTAAACAATGATAACTATTTAAATGTGTAGATAATAAAGGTTAATATATCTGGTGATAAAGATAATATTAAAACCATTTTTTCTTCAACTCGATTGTTGTCACTGATTTCCACTTTTCCTCCCCCTTTTCACTAGCTTTCTCTGGACCTATCTTTTTTGTTGCTTAAAAACAAAAATACCCACTAAATCACAATAAAATGAGATGTTGTCCCTCTCAAACAGAAAGAATAGATTGAGGGGGAGCATGAGTACATATATGACGCATACATTATCCTACCCTATGATTTCAGGATTGGGTTTATAATTCTTAACTCGATTAATTCTTAATGCGATTCGATACCTCAACCAAAACTATCTGTCAATCTATAAACCAACAAAATAGTCAATTAATCGGTTTATCAATATGCCTACAATTAGTTAACCAACCCAAACATCAGTCAGTCAGTCAGTAAGTCAGTCAGTAGGTCAACCTACCATTCAAACCACCAGTTTGTCATCAGTCGACCAGCCAAACAGCCTATTAGTTAATATTCCATCAATAAGCCAGACAGTCAGTCAGGCATCCAACCAATCAATCAACATTAGGTCCAAACCAAATAGCCAATAAACCCAGATGAATTAACCCACCAAAATAAAACATTATTATGCAGAAAATTTTGGGGGTGTAAATGTTGGGGATTAGCACCCGACCAAAAAAACCTGCTGGACTTACCTGCGCCTCAGTGCACAGCTGGAGGTCCTCCACCCTCTGCCGGTAGTTGTCGAACTCGGCTAGCGCCTGCCTCTTCATCCTCTCGTGCAGCTCCATGGACTCCTCCAGGGACTGGATGCGGCGTTTTAGATCCATCTCGTCGCTGATCTTGCTTTTGTACTGTGCAGCGGAAGAAAATACTTAAAATATAAATGCAGTTCGCTTGAATGTGAGACTGGAAAGAAGCACTGTTCTTTTATATCATAACATACTTGTAAAATCTTCTCCCTGGTCTCAGAGAGGATCTGCTGCACCTCCTCCTCGTGAGCCTCCTTCAGGGTAGCGATGGCCGCCTCGTGCTCATCGTTCTTGGTGTTGAGTGCGTAGATCACCTGCACAAGCAAAAACAGAGAGCCCTGATGAAGCTCGATAATTGAATTTTAGGGTTTAAAATGACAAACTTGGCTACAATTGTTTTCATTTAGTCCAAAATAATAAGAAATGCGTTAATCCCTTAATGTAACGCGGTTTACTTTTCAATGTTATGCTACTTCCTGGGATGTTCTGCATTCCGATTGGCTAAAAGGTAGCCACGCCCCCATTCTGCCCATGTCTGCCTGTGTGTCAATAACAAATGAAATGAAATGATCTGCATTTATATAGCGCTTTTCAAGTCAATGACTTCCCAAAGCGCTTTACAATGTGCTCCACATTTCCCAATAGCGGCCTTGCAGTCATTTAAGGCGCTAACCTGCTAATTTGGGGTATTAGGGGTTCAGTGTCTTACCCAAGGACACTTCGACATGTAACACGGACGAGCCAGGATTCGAACTGGGATCCCTGATCCCAAGACGAGCGCTCTACCTCCTGAGCTACTGCTGCCCCAACAATGTGGCTTTATACGTACATAAGCTTGACGAAATTATGCAGAAATTATTTACAATCACAAGTTTCTCGAAAAGCCATCATGTCAACAAAACGTTCTGGACCGTCAAAAGCACATAAAGGCAGAGGAAGATGCCATCTATCGCCAACAAAGTTGGACCTCTCGACATGCTTAAGGAAGGTAAAAGCATTTCCAACCGACATTTTTGTTTCCCAATAACATCCACATGATGGCGATATAATTTCCTCTGAAGTAAAACCGTAAGTAGTGTCCTGAGATCATTTTAAAAACCTCTTTGGAACCAAAAGTGCAATATAAAAACTAGATTAATTTTAAAATCATAATTTGACCTTACTGAAGTTATTTGTAAGATAAAAAAAAAACAACTTTATAAGGTACAGTACTTTTATTTATTGGTTGGAATTTTTATTTCATGTTTTTGTTTTCGAATAACGTCCACATGATGGCGACAAAATATCATCTAAAGTTAAAAAAAATCAGTTTGTGTCCGAAAATAATTTCCATCCTTTTTTGGAAATCAATAGTGCAGCGGAAAGATCATTTTAAAATGTTATATTTTCCAGTATTTGTAAAAAGAAAAAACATTAATGAATTTGGTTGGATCCCTTAACCGCTAGGGTCATAGGCGCACCCTTTCCTGTGGTGTGTCCTGGGCAAGTACAGCCTGGTGGCCCCCATCCCGCTCCAGGCCAACTTGGGTTTCCACCCAGAATCAAACCGGGGACCTTTCTTGTGTTAGGCAAATGTGGTTACCACTGCACAACGGAAACAACAGTTCTTTGATTTGTTGAACAAACGCGTGAGCATGTCAATAGGGTTTGTTCTTTGGTTTCAATGTATGATAGAGTATTTAATAAAACAATAAAGGTTTCTATTTTGCGTATTTTGACTTTCGCGGGTCCTTTTTGGAATGCAACTTTTGCAAAAAACGAGGGATTACTGTATAAAGGTTTTTTTTAATGGGAAAAAATAGCTTATGAAACACATACAATTGTACTGTGACAAGCTATTTTTTTTTTTTATTAAAAAGAGAATTACAAATAAATACATAAAAATATATACATGAGTTGTTACACCTAGGCATTAATAAACACGTACAAATTTCCGTTCCCTTATTATTCCCGTATCCATATTTCCCTAGACGGCTCTATGTGCATTGAGCACTGTGATCACTTTTTAATCCACCAGAAGTGTAAACTAATCTAGAAGTCGAAAACGGGTAGGAAGTCCCCACATGAGCTAACTCGGCGATAGAAGCGCAGGGGAAGGAAAAGAAAACGAAGATGCGGCAGCTGCCGCAGTGGCTGAGCGCCAAAATGGGAGCTTCATACCTCTATTTATGCAAACACACATTTACGCATAATTATCAGCTCTGATGCAGACATCCGGACGATTGTTTTCTAAGAAAGGAGAACTGCACTGTACTCTAAGTTATGCTCTAGTCTTTTAAATCAAGCAATTATTAAATCAGAATAATGCAGTTATCATTGTAGATCAAAAAACAACAACCACGGAGGCTGGGTGATTAGCGCGGTGAGGAGGTTCAGGGTTGAAGTCTAGCTACTGCAGTGTAGGGGAATATGCAGGTTCGATATCTTTTAAGTCCTCTTACGTGATTTAATAAAGTACACCGGGGCTTGCCATGAGGGGGAGCTCTTTATTTCGTCATCCCAAAGAAACTCTGAGAACTCCAGACATAACAACGCTTTTATAGCTTCAGTTTGAGTACAACCCAAAAGGCGGCCCTAGTCCTCAGTAACAACAAGGAAGATGCTGTCGTACCCTTATTAGGACATGTTGTTCGCCTCAGTTTGCTCAGAGAGTCCTTGAAGGTCCCAAGGACCTTCCCAAAATGATGTCAACATTCTGTCACACTGTAAGCAAGTCTTTCTACATTTCTTTCTAAATGTATGCAATTCTATTCTACAAATGCAAGTCTATTTTCCACAACAGCAGCATCCCCGTGTGGAGTTGGCATGTTCTCCCTGTGCCTGCGTCTGTTTCCTCCAGGCACTCTGGTTTCCTTCCACATTCCAAAAACATGCAAGCCAGGTTAATTGACCAGTCCAAATTGTCCCTAGGTGTGAATGAGTGAGTGAGTTTTCTGTCTTTTTGTGCCCTGCAACCAGTTCAGGGTGCCCCCTGCCGGGCAATAACTGGGATGAGCACCAGCACCCTTGCGACCCTACTGTGGATAAGCGGTGCAAATAATGGATGGATGGAAAAAACAACAACAGAGCCCCAAATGGACTACAAAACTTAAATTAGAAAGAAACAAGAACCCAGTGTTCACAACCAATGGAGCTATATTCGCTTTATATATTCGCTATTCGCTATTTATGCTAGATATGTTAAAAGAGCTATATTGGACTTCTCCCTCAAAAATAAATATGTTTGGAACCGCAAACTATTAAAGGTTTTATATAAGCCTCATAAGGAAGGCAACACATACTGGAAATATATACTGTAGATATCTATATTCATCGAAAAACGTTATGAATATGTCATGATTACTTATTCGGGGCCCCTGCGGCTGCCCTGTTGCCGCCAACAGACACGGGACCTGATTGGCTGTTGGACTCTTATTAAACTCCCGTCTTCCGAAAGGAACCCGTCAGACCGTCTGCGAACCTATGCTCTAAGCTAGGCAAGCTTTTGTACGCTCCGACATGATCCTGCCCTGTTTTCCTGCCTGATATCTGTTGCCAACCTTTTTCTGGACCCGTTTCTGCTTTTGCTCCTCCGTCCTGGCGATCGACCTGTTTTGCCCTGTTTCCTGCCTGATACCTGTTGCCGACCTCTTTTCTGGACCTGTTTCTGCTTTTGCTCCTCCGTCCCGGCCATCGACCTGTTTTTCTTGCTGCCAACGACTACCCCTTGTATCATATCTTTCCTCCTACGAAAGGCATATCGTTTTCTATTGTCAAACATTTCTGAAAAAAGTGGAGCGCCAGAGAGCCGCATGCGCCTATTTCTGATTGCGGAGATAGAAATAAGTCATAAATAAACAACAACAACTGATACCCTGGAAGAAGCAGTGACTGAAGGGACTTCAGAGGAGGCAGGTAAGGCAGTGCCTCACCTGTCATCATCAAAATATAATACATAAAATATATAAAATATAAAATTGTATTAAATAGTTATATTTATTCAGTATTAACGTTCTTTCTCATTTAACTTCACAATTTCAGGTCTTTTGTTTTTGAAAATCACTGAATTGTATCTTGCCTCTTGGTAGAGGGCGATAGTGAGAACAAGGGTTCTGATTTGGCGCACACTTCATCCTCAAACAATAGAATTACTGATAGCATTAGCAAGCTAACAAGTCCAGCATTTTTCAAGGTGCGTGGATTTTTTTCCCATAATGGAGTATTACCTATATTTTAGAGGTAAGATCGGGCCTAAAAAATTCAACCCGACCCGACCTGAGTCGCGGGTATAGAAAAACAAGCGAGCCCAAACCTGACGGATTAACTTGATTTGATAAACGAGCCTGAAAAAAACCCGAAGCTTAAATTTGCCGTCAAAGTAAACACGAAGCTGTACTCCGGCCAGACGTACTTCAGCGGCGAATTTTGCATTCCGGCTGAACAAGGCAACTTGGGGTTTACTTAGGGCCGAGTCCCTCAAATTAAGTGTGCACCTAAATGAACAGTTTGGCGTTGAAGTGCGCATCTCGGAAGTAAAACTGAAGAAAATGGCACAGAATAGAAAATCACATTCTGCAGTTTGTAAAGCTTTGTTAGCGATTGGCAATAAGCAGAAATTAGGTCTGATGTAAGGGAGGTGGAGGGAGGAAGTCGCGCGTCTTTTACACTGAGGAGGAACATTTTTGGGGATTTAGTTATTTTGAGTCAAACTGATAGTTTGATAAGCATTCTCGTCATGTAAATAATCATTTTAGCAAAAGTAAATGCATACTGTGCAAAAAAATGGCGAGAGAGAAGCCCGACCGTACTTAATGATTGACATTTTAAGCCCGAGCTTGGCTCGAATTTCTTGGCCGGATTCGGGTCTGGGCTTTTACTATCTATGGATACTTTTATTCAAAAGGAGCAACCCATAGATTTCATTTTAAGGTTAAGGTAGGACAGTATTTTTTTTTCTATGCTACAGTTTAAGTGTTGTTCAACGAATAAGATGTTGGTTCTTTTATTTCGAAATCTAAGCCTCACCAGACACGAACCTCACCAAACGTCATTGGAACCCACCTGGGTAAAACTTTAGACCGATTTGGCAGAAACTGACGTTGGCAAGAATCCATTCCTCAACAAATTCTCGAAAAAGACACCCCATAAACCAGGGGTCAGGAACCTTTGTCACCCAAAGAGGCATAAATGTAAAAAATGTTTTAAAAAGAAATTAAGAGGGCCACATCATATATTTTCCGACAAAATTGAAAAAAACTGCCGAACACACTCTCTAGACAAAAGCTAAATCTTCAGCACATTTCATTTCACAGTGTGTCATTTGATGATTTCATCAAATGTATGAAATGATAATAATGCCAAATCCTGTGTCCCAAATCAATGTAAATATGACATTTACAATTCATCTTCCACCTTAAGTTATGAGTGTTGAGGCAATTTTTTTCCATACATTTTGTCCTTAATAACGGTTTCAAAACAATGTGCATGCAAAGTTCTTCTGTAAAAATGTCACAAATTACTGCAAATGAAAAGCATATCGTCATATTCACTTTGGGTTTAGACTGCACTGAGCGAGAGAGAGAGCAGGAAGTGCCTTGCGCTGTGTGCAGGGATCCGCCCACCTCTACTGCTCACCCAATCAAAGTCGTTTGCCAGCGTTTTTATTTATCAGTTTAAATGGTTTCTTATCGAACGTCTGCATGAAGTTGCTTCGGCTTTATATGGACCAAAATCGGGGTGAAATCACTTGACTTTGGAACACCACAGAGAGATGTGCAACAGTCACATTTTATTTAGGAGCCATATGTACTCATGAAAAGAGCCATATATGGCTCCCGAGCCATAGGTTCCCTACCCCTGCTATAAACAGATAAAACGTATAACTCTATCAGTGTTCTCGTTTGCCCGTGTCCCCGCGTCCTAGACGCATCATTTTTTTCTGGGGACGCAATTTTTTTGACACCAAATTGTCATTATTACCTGATTACTTTTTTTTTTTAACAAAGATTTACCCCACTCCAAACTTTTCGTCAGGCAGATCCGCCATTGTTGTTTTGGTCTCGCGCCGATCTCGGCAAACGAGATCTCGTTGCTTCGAGATGACGTCTTTGATGTGGCGGTTGTCGAGTGAAAGAGAAGTATGCCTCCGTAAAAACAGTTGGTATTAGGTGCAAATCAACAAAAAATTGGTAATTTCTTCAGTGTCGGTAATAGGTCGAAACATAATACAGAAAGTGGTAACAACGGCAATAAATCCGGCACGAAAAAACGGCGGAGAAATTTTTCGGGAGACGGCGAAGGCAGGGAAAACACATGTTTTGAAGCGAACGATTCGACGAAAGATAAACAAAAGAATACTCCTAGGGAGCACGGCGGCGCAGTGGTTAGCGCATGTGCAGCACAGTTCATGTCTTGGGAACCTCCTGCGTGGGTTCGAATCCAGCTCCAGACTTTCTGTACGGAGTTTGTATGTTCTCCCCGTGCTAGCGTGGGTTTCCTCCAGGCACTCCGGTTTCCTCCCACATTCCAAAAAACATGCAAATCAGGTGAATTGGCCGGTCCAAATTGTCCCTAGGTGTGAATGAGCGAGTGAGTTGTCTGTCCCCATGTGCCCTGTGATTGGCTGGCAACCAGTTCAGGGTGTCCCCTGCCCACTGCCCGATGATTGCTGGGATGGGCTCCAGCACCCCCGCGACCCTACTCAGGATAAGCGGTGTAGCTGATGAGATGAGATGAGATGAATACTCCTAGCAAGAAAAGGACTTTTCTGCCAAAATTGACTCAATTATATTCCTGGTTACGCTATGAGGAGGATGATAATGGAGGCTACATGTTCTGTGATGCGTGTACCCAGCGTGACAAAAAAACTGGATTGCATAAATCATTTCGCAATACGAACTTTCAGAAAAGCACATTGGATCGGCACAACGACAATGAAAACCACAATCCGCTATGGAAATTCCGTTGCTGCAATTGAACCTTGAGAAGGCATTACAATTGTGGCGGGACAGCAAACCAGGAAGAATATATGAACTGAAAAATCTGAAGTGATTAAAACTGCATGAATCTATAGACTAATATTTCAGCAATATTATTTTGTAAAATGTACAATATTTTTGTGAATTGAAAAATCTGATGTGATAACTGCTTTGTATTACCAATTAACTGTGATGATTAAAACTGAATGAATATATAGATTTATATATTTATTTATATATTACAATTTCAACCTCGATAACACTAAATTTTGGGGACCCATAGATCTCTGTTGGGACCACATTATATTTAATGACTCCTTTGGGTTGACTTTCACTTTAAGGACAAGAGCTAAAAAAATATGAAGGCACTTCACAAGTTTTTCCTTATTTTCATTGCCTTCCAAAACTGATAAAAGTCCATCTGGAGCTTTGCCGTCTCCCTGCAGATTTTCGGAATATTTTTAGAGTCGAGTGGGAAGATTGCGATCACCTGCAGCACAGACAGGTAAGACGGGGGAGCCACAGACGGGGGGGTTAAATACTTTCTTTTCACACCTACACACGTATATATGCGTTTATATGTATCTGATTGGCAGGTTTCCATGGCAACTGGACACGGTCGCCTGTAAGTGCAGAGAGGGGCTTTATGAAGTGGACATCGGGCGATGCGAGCGAGCTTTTTGTGTGTTGATAGATCGATCGATCGATCGATCGATCGATCGATCGATCGATAGATAGATAGATAGATAGATAGATAGATAGATAGATAGATAGATAGATAGATAGATAGATAGATAGATAGATAGATAGTAAGAAATTACCTCGATGTTTAAGGAACAGTGTGTGATATTTGACCACTAAATATAATGTAACTGAAAAGGTGTGCTACAATGCACAAGGTAGATTACAAACTACCGAGACTCAAAATGACCAGACTGAGAGTTTTGCTTCTCTTTTTTCTTTGTAAAGGAAAGAAAATAAGGAAAAGGAAACTGAGAAAAATAAAAAATGAAAAAAGAAAGAATAAAAGATACAAAATAGAAATGTAAGAGAAAAGAATACAAATAGAGGAAAGTAAGAAAAAAGAAGGGCAGAATCAGAAGAAAGTGTGGAAAAAATAAAGGAAAAATGAAGAAAACGGAAAAAAGGAAAAGAAAAAAGAACAAAGCAAGAAAATTCCCTTCTTCCCAATAAAACTGAGAGAAACGTACGCAAGTGGGTCATGTCTCTGTTCTGGTCTTGACAAAAAAGACTAAACCAAAGCAGTAGCACACAGTACTTTAAGGACTATAAGGCACACTTAAAAAACATAAATTGGCCTGAATTTCAAAAGTGCTTTTATACTGCAAAATAGAGTTTATTGGAAATGCATACAGTATTTATACATGTGCATTATTACCAGGGTTGGGTAGGATTACTTTAACTGGATTACTTTCAATTAATTTTGGATTACTCCAATACCAAATATGCTAATAAAAGACAAAAGAAACTAAATATGAATAAAATTACAAAATTTTGTGCAGGCTTGGGGAGTAACGGAATACATGGAAGGGCAAAAATTATGTTGGCAAGCTGTTTGGATTTATTTTCATTTCGTTTCTGTCGCATTTGATGTTAGTTTTGCCGGAAATCAAAGAGATCAAAGCCAGGAGAGAAAGCTTACCACGTGTTGTAAGTCATCATTTGATTCATATTTAGTTTATCTCATCTCATCAGCCGTACCGCTTATCCTCATTAGGGTCGCGGGGGGGCTGGAGCCCATCCCAGCCATCTCCTGGGCAGTGGGCAGGGGACACCCTGAACTGGTTGCCAGCCAATCGCAGGGCACACGGGGACAGACAACTTACTCGCTCATTCGCACCTAGGGACAATTTGGACCAGCCAATTCACCAGAAATGCATGTTTTTGGAATGTGGGAGGAAACCGGAGTGCCCGGAGGAAACCCACGCAAGCACGGGGAGAACATACAAACTCTGCACAGGAAATCCGGAGCTGGATTTGAACCCACGCAGGAGGTTCCCATGACATGAACTGTGCCGCACACTCGTTAACCGTGCTGCCCCATGTTGGGATTAAAGAAGCAAAAACAACCCGAAGAGCCGTTTAGGACCCGAAAGAGCCGGTTCCTTTTAGTGAGCCAAGCCGAAGAAGCCGGTTTCCCGACAAACTCTAATAACTTTACTCAACTTCGTTCTCCTTCGACTCGACTTCAAAATACTGCATTTAGGACACAACGTCAGGGGAACCCGTGTATTTTTACCTTCATGCACAGTAATTTTGTCTTTTATTAGCATATTTGGTATTAGAGTAATCCAAAAGTAATTGAAAATAATCCAGTTAAAGTAACCCTACCCAACCCTGATTATTACACGGGGTTTTACACTATCCTCTCGTATTTATGCATCGATTGAGCAATTAATAAACATGGCTGATGATAATCACAAAGCTTTGTATGCAGTGGTGAGAACACCCACACTTAACCACTACACCAATAGCGATATTGATGAAAAGGCATTTTATCTCATTATCACACAGTTTTTAGGCTGCCAGAAACAAATGTTAGATATTTGAGGAAAACAGATATTTCATCCTAGATTTAAATAAACACCAAGTCCGATTCGTCATCAGACACACCGAAGAGTTGTTTCCCTCGTTAAGCTTTTATTGCATTGATTTATATCTTTCAGGACAACTTTGTGTTTTCTCCATTCTTTAACATTAATTTCTGGCATCTTGACTAACAATAGTGTGATAACCAGGGTTGGGTAGGGTTACTTTAACTTGATTACTTTCAATGACTTTTGGATTACTCCAATACCAAATATGCTAATAAAAGACAAAAGAAACTAAATATGAATCAAATGATGACTCACAACACGTGGTAAGCTTTCTCTCCTGGCTTTGATCTCTTTGATCTCCGGTAAAACTAACATAAAATGTGACAAAAACAAAATGAAAAAAAATCATTTTTGCCGTTCCATGTATTCCGTTACTCCCCAAGCCTGCACAAAATTTAGTCATTGTATTCATATTTCGTTTCTTTTGTCTTTTATTAGCATATTTGGTATTGGAGTAATCCAAAAGTCATTGAAAGTAATCCAGTTTAAGTAACCCTACCCAAACCTGGTGATAACGAGGTAAAATCTAATGTCTCTTCATATGTCTCAATAGTGGTCGAGAGGTGAGATGGCGGCACTTTTACCACCGAAACCCGGGTTCTATTCCCGTTGCAAACAGTGTTTTACAATTTTGGTCAGCGATGTTTTTTGACCGTAATTGCACTAATATTTACCGTAAGTATATAAAATGTACAATGTTTATACATGATTAAATACAGCATCTCTTACATTAGTTTGAATTTGCTGCGCCTTATAGCAGTGTTCTCGTTTGCCCGCGTCCCTGCGTCCTGGACGCATTATTTTTGCTGGGGACGCATAGTCTCAAATCAACGTGCGTCCCCGGGACGCAACTTTTTTGACACAAAATTGTCATTATCATTTTTTAACAAAGATTTACCGCACTCCAAACTTTTCGTGAGGCAGATCCGCCATTGTCGTTTTGGTCTCGCGGTTCGAGTTTTCGTCTGCACGCCGATCTCGAGTTCGAGTTGTGTAGTCCGTCTCTTTTTAGAGAACCGGCTTTTTCGGCTCAACTCGTTAAAGAGCCGGCTCTCAAACGGCTCACTTGCTTTGATGCATTATATTACGAATGATTATGTTGAATAAAGAAGTTAAGAAAAAAAGGAAGTATTAAAGGAGAAAATGAAAAAAGACAGGTTTGTGGTTATCCCTTGAATCAGTCTATTACCAACAATATGTTAATGCAGAAAATGAATTCATAATTTGAATAAGAAAATGTATTATTCGACTTAATTATATTTGCATGTATTTTTTCCTTCTACAGTGAACGTCCAAGCGACTTTATTTTTGAACTTTTTTTTATAATAAACCTCATTCATGTCGAGCAACTCAGTGTCTCACAACAAATTGTTCATTAACAATATATATGATATAAGGAAACACATGTACAATATAACATGTTAAACTACATAAATAAACATGTTTGGAAAAAAAAAAGATTTTTTTGTATTTTGTAAGGGAAAATACGACAGTTTGTAAGGGCATGGAGCGCACTAAATTTTGGGGACCTATACCTTTCGGGACCCATAGATTTTTGAGCATGCGAGTCCCCAGGACCCATCACTTTTCACAGGTAAAATTAACACTGCTTATAGTCCAGTGTGCCTTATATAATAAAATTATATGAAAGAGGACTATTTTTGAGGGGTGTGCCTCATAACGAGTTGCACTTTATATTGCAAGTAGCGCATAAGCCACATGTCCATCTCGTGTCTCATGGCTTTTTTTCACCCAAGTGGCTTATTTTGCTTCTGCTGCTATGCAAAATCAGGTCAGATGAGTCACCGGCGGCACGCTGCTCAAAGCTACAAATCTCTAATCCACCCTCAGCCTGATGGCATGATGTCACTGACCGCCCGCCCTCATATAGGGCTGTTATTCACCGACAGGCAAAGGAAACTTCATTAGCAGGGTTGGGTAGGGTTACTTTAACTGGATTACTTTCAATGACTTTTGGATTACTCCAATACCAAATATGCTCATAAAAGACAAAAGAAACTAAATATGAATAAAATGATGACTCACAACACGTGGTAAGCTTTCTTTCGTCTTCGTCGTCATTGATCTCAACGTATGGTGCTTTGTGTTCTGAGCAGACATCAAACAGCAAATGCTATCACGGGATAGGGAGGGCTTTGTATGCTGTCAATCAGAATTCTGGGGAAGGCGAGCGCACATGTCAAAGTGCCCTAATTGATAAGTTCATCAATTAAACGGGACTCAGATGAAAGTCAGTACACAAAGAAAGGCTGATCACAAGCAGGTGCTCCGTGGATTGCTATCGGGTCCGGGAAGTGACTGAGAAGGCATCAGCGAGGCTGCAGATCCATAATACTTCTATGGTTAACCTATGTAACATCCCTCACAGGCTACCCTTGGACCTGGACCTACAATTTGTGGGAAACCGCTACATTCGGGACGGTTGTATTTCAATCATCGTGGAGACCTGGCTCAGACCGGGGATACTTGACGCTAACCTCCAGCTAACCAACCACTCTTGAAATCAATTTCTTACACTGTACTTTTGTATAATGACAATAAAGACCATTCATTCAACTGCAATTCTGTAGTTTGAGTATATATTTGTAGATCTATAGATTTTATTTTGTTACAGCCGTATACTCTTCCTCGGTATGTTTGACCATTTGGGGCTTATATGAGAGTGTGACTCTAGAGATTTTCACTTTTAGTGGGGGGTTAACTGTGATAACGGAGGGATTACTGTAATACACACTTCCCTTTAAAATCCTTTATTACATGTTTATCCTCAAGTACCTTGGGTAATCTCATTGTGAACAATGTACATCACATTGTGATCGCTAATAATAAAGACACTCCAATGCTAATAAAAATCTTAGCAAAGAAGCACAAAAAGGACTTTAAAATATAATATCTGACATGTTATATCGTAAATCATCCTAACAGACACAAGTGGATACTAAAGGGACAACGGTCGAAGGAAAATGTCCACAGCTAGTAAAAGCATACACACGTACGAGCAGGACCGACTTCCATTAGCGCTTTCCTCCGTTTGTGCTGATGTTAGCCTGCAGCCTCTGTGTTTTGTGTGCAGCATATGCTGCTTTTCGTGAGTTAACAAACTGCCAGCCTGACAGGAACGGGATGGGAGAGCAAAACGTGGTCGGGGTCAAAAACAGGGTGATAGCCAGGACAGGAGAGCAAAACGTGGTCGGGATCAAAAACGGGTCGTAAGCCGGGGCGGGAGAGCAAAACGTGGTCAGGGACGAAAAACAGGTCATAGCCGGAGACAAACGGGGAAATCAGGAACGGACGGGTGGAAAACGGGTGCAAAAAGCGGGACCGACGGGAGTCAGAGTCAAAGTGCTTGCCTTGTAGAAACAGAGGTTCGCTGACGGACTGACAACAGGCGGGTGAAAGGACTGAGATTAAGCAGGATGGTGAACAACGGTCGAATAAAATGTCCGCAGCTAGTAAAAGCATACACACGTACGAGCAGGACCCACTTCCATTAGCGCTTCCCTCATTTTGTGCTAATGTTAGCCTGCAGCCTCCGTGTTTTGTGTAAGGCCTATGCTGCTTTTCGTGAGTTAACAAACTGCCAGCCTGACAGGAACGGGATGGGAGAGCAAAACGTGGTCGGGGTCAAAAAACAGGTCGTAGCCGGAGACACGCGGGGAAATCAGGAACGGACGGGTGGAAAACGGGTGCAAAAAGCGGGATCGAGTCAGAGTCAAAGTGCTTGCCTTGTAGAAACAGAGGTTCGCTGACGGACTGACAACAGGCGAGTGAAAGGACTGAGATTAAGTAGGGCGGGGAAAAACGGTCGAAAAAAATGTCCACAGCTAGTTAAAGCATACACACGTACGAGCAGGACCCACTTCCATTAGCGCTTCCCTCAGTTTGTGCTGAGGTTAGCCTGCAGCCTCCGTGTTTTGTGTTCAGCATATGCTGATTTTCATCAGTTAACAAACTGTCAGCCTGACAGGAACGGGATGGGAGAGCAAAACGTGGTCGGGGTCAAAAACAGGGTGATAGCCAGGACAGGAGAACAAAACGTGGTCGGGATCAAAAACGGGTCGTAAGCCGGGACGGGAGAGCAAAACGTGGTCAGGGACAAAAAACAGGTCATAGCCGGAGACAAACGGGGAAATCAGGAACGGACGGGTGGAAAACAGGTGCAAAAAGCGGGACCGACGGGAGTCAGAGTCAAAGTGCTTGCCTTGTAGAAACAGAGGTTCGCTGACGGACTGACAACAGGCGAGTAAAAGGACTGAGATTAAGTAGGACAGGGAACAACGGTCGAAGAGAATGTCCACAGCTAGTAAAAGCATACACACGTACGGGCAGGACCCACTTCCATTAGCGCTTCCCTCAGTTTGTGCTGACGTTAGCCTGCAGCCTCCGTGTTTTGTGTGCAGCATATGCTGCTTTTCGTGAGTTAACAAACTGCCAGCCTGACAGGAACCTGCTGTTCCTTTAGAGGAGGTGGGTGGCGGTCTTTTGGGGTCACCGTTGTTTCATTCGAAAGGTTAGCGTTCTGAGCAATGGATTGAAACGGATCGGAATCGGTACAACATGATTCATGAATATTACTGTCAGAAGTACAGAATGTTAATTTACATGTCTTAGGACAGTCTAGAACAGGGATGTCAAACTCATTTTAAATTGGGGGGCCACACGATGGAACAAACGTTCTCTCGGGGGCCGGACTAGTAGATAAGAGAGAAAGAAATAAGAGAGGAAGAGAAAAAGAAAGAGGGTGGGACAAAGAAAGAAAGAGGGAGAGAGAGAGAGAGAGAGAGAGAAAAGAGAGAGGGAAAGCGAGAGACAGAAAGAGAGAGCGTGAGAAACAAAACAGATACAAAGAGAAATAGTGAGAGAAGGGAAGAGAAAGATAGAAAGATATCCAAAGAAAAATAAAAAGAGAGAAAAGAGAAGGAGAGAAAAGAGAAGGAGAGAAAGAGAAAAGGGGAGAAAGAGAGGAGGGTAAAGCAAGAGAAAAATAGAGAAAAAGAAAAAAGAGAGGGGAAAATAAGGTATAAAGACACAGTGAAAGAAAGAGACAAAGAGGAGAGAGAGAGCGAGAGAGAAAGAGGGAGAAAGAGACAAAGAGGAGAGGGAGAGAGAGAAAGAGACAAAGAGGAGAGGGAGAGAGAGAGAGAGAGAAAGAGACAAAGAGGAGAGAGAGAGAGAGAGATACATACATACAAGTACATCATCTTTGTGAGAGGCACCTGGCTTTGGCAACATTAAGTGGACATATTTCAAACTTCAGCTTGTTTTTCTCTTGCGCTTCCCTCCGGGTTGTCTCGCAGGCCAGATTCAATCCATTAACGGGCCTGATCCGGCCTGCGGGCCGCCCGTTTGACACCCCTGGTCTAGAACATCACCATGTGGGATTTCAGAGGGAGAAGTCAATGTGTGTAGTTAAGTTGCCTTTTTAACTAAATGTCTGGAGACATTTAGGTTTGAGGGGGAGAGTGTGGCGCAACAAGGGTTGCTGACTCGTTAAAATGTTATTTTGGGGGATTTTTACGTTGTTTAATCCGTATTCGACTGTTAGGGGAAGTGTATTATTGTTACAAAAGAGCTCAAGGTTTTAAGGTTTGATGTTGATCGTTTGTACGCAGCATTTTTCGGATCTTTCCAAGTGTTATATAGGATTGATGTCTGGACTTTGGGTTGGCAATTTTAACACCAATGTTGTTGATTTGAAACCGTTGCATTTTTTTGTGTTTAGCGTCATTGTGCAACTAATAGTTGTCTTATGCACGGACTGTCCCATTTCAGCTGTGTATGCCGGCAGGTCATCCAATGTGATCATACGCCTCTTGGTTGATAGGTTGATTAGTTCTCTCCTAGTCAGGGTTGAAGTTTAGAGGAACAGCCATGTCTTGGTAGGTTTGCAATAAATGTTGCAAAATTTTCTTGAATCCCATTCATGCTTCGAACTTTTCCACAACTTTATCCCATACCTTCCTGGTGTGTTTTTTTACGTCTTACCTAATGCTGTCTGTTCCCCATTGGCTCCTCTCACAGATATCTGAATCACAGAGCAGGTGCATTCAAACAGACTAAATGTTTGTCATTGTTAGTCATTTAAGTAAACATTGGATCATTCAGAGGTCATCAGGGAACATCTGGAGTCTGTTGGTTGAGTTGAGAGAACAGCAGAACAATATTGCGGCAAAACTTAGTCCTTAGTTTATTTTTTGTAAATACATTATAACATGGGCAGCACGGCGGCGCAGTGGTTAGCGCTTGTGCGGCACAGCTCATGTCATGGGAACCTGTCGTGGGTTCAAATCCAGCTCCAGACTTTCTGTGCGGAGTTTGTATGTTCTCCCCGTGCTTGCGTGGGTTTCCTCCGGGCACTCCGGTTTCCTCCCACATTCCAAAGACATGCATTTCAGGTGGATTGGCCGGTCCAAATTGTCCCTAGGTGTGAATGAGCGAATGAGTTGTCTGTCCCTGTGTGCCCTGCGATTGGCTGGCAACCAGTTCAGGGTGTCCCCTGCCCACTGCCCGAAGATGGCTGGGATGGGCTCCAGCCCCCCCGCAACCCTAATGAGGATAAGCGGTACGGCTAATGAGATGAGACATTATAACATGTTGAAATGATTTGGTTCCTCTTCATAATTTGTTACGAACCAGGAACGGAGACAGGACCCAACAGCGCTCGTTTTCTCAGTTTTTATTAATAAAGAGGGAGAGCAGGGGTTGCTTCCACGATCCGATGGCTGACGGACAAGGGGAGCAGGAGATGCGGAAGTGGCACTTCCGTGTCTAGTGAGGAGGATCGAAGACAGGCGGGTATTACAAGTCGCTGGCCGGGACTGGAGAGCAAAGGCGGTGTCAAGTTCAGAAACGAGGTCGGCAACAGGAGCCAGGCAGGTAACGGGGCAAAACAGATCGGGTAACAGGCAGGCAAAACGGGGAAAAGACAGGTCCGGAAACAGGTTGGCAACGAAGATCAGGCAGAGAAAAGCAGGGCAGGAACAGAGTCGGACGTAAGGGCCTCCTGAGCTGGTGGCAACAGTTCGCAAAACGATCTGACGGCTTCCTCTTGGAAGCCGGGGGTTTAAAAAGAGTGCATCAGCCAATCAGCTGTCCAGGCTGTTGGCGCCAATTAAGCAGTCGCAGGTGCACCGAATCGGCAGTCATGACATAATTGTGTCTTACATTTTCCTAAAAATATTTTCAGTTTTTTAGCTTTAAGTTTGAAGCCTGAAATTTGGCATTGTGACAAAAAATACTTTTGCTAGGCACTGTCTATACAGTAGATTTCTTTATTTGCACAACAAAAAAGGAACAGGAATTCACACAGTTCCGGAATTTTTACCCGAAAATGCAAAACTTTTGACTACTTTTGAGTTCCAAGTTACCAAAGTAGTACAAAGTAAAAAACGTTTTTCCCGCTAATTAGTTCCTGCCGTATGAGGTCAGCATATTAGCAGCGTGTTTGTCTTTTATGTTTTGGCGCCTTTTGAGAGTTTCCCGGCAAGTAGAACATTTCTGTTTCTGGGGGTTTGTTGTCATGGAAACTGTACCGCTCTTTTGTTGTTGCACGTTCGACTTTGATGGACTCGTTACAGAGCGGCGGCGCCAAATGAAGCGGATAAAGACTCTAGCGGGGTTTAATTTGGACGAAAAGAAACGCAAGTTAAAACGACACTTCGTGCTCAGCAAAAAATAATAATGATAAGAAAACATTAAACTGATGCCATGAAAAAGTATTTGCCCCCTTCTTGAATTTTGTTTTTTTTGACATTTATCTTTCGCTAAAGTGAAAATGCTAATAAGTGCTATTGGTAAGTAACATACAAGATAATTAACTGCAGAAGGAAGATTTTAGACCCGTTTTCGCTTTTATATAAAAAAGGTCTCTGTAGGCAACACAAGAAAACCAACTTTTGTAATTAAAATGATAATTTAAATTCAGAGAAAATGCAAAGCTACATGCTAATTCGAACCGCTGAAGCAGGTATGTAATAAATTAGGACGTTACAATGTTAAGTACAACCAGTGTTCTCGTTTGCCCGCGTCCCTGCGTCCCTTCTACGTGCGTCCATTTTTGCTGGGGACGCATTGTGTCAAATCAACGTGAGTCCCCGGGACGCAACTTTTTTGACACCAAACTTTCATTATGACCCGATTACTTTTTTTTTTTAAACAAAGATTTACCGCACTCCTAACTTTTCGTCTGGCAGATCCGCCATTGTTGTTTTAGAGTCGCAACGAGATCTCGGCAAACTTTCTTCAGTGTCTGTAATAAGTCGAAACATAATACAGAAAGTGGTAACAACGGCAATAATTCCGGCACGAAAAAACGGCAGAGAAATTCTTCAGAAGACCGCAAAGGCAAGGAAAACACGTGTTTTGAAGCGAACGATTCGACGAAAGATAAACAAAAGAATACTCCTAGCAAGAAAAGGACTTTTCTGCCAAAATGGACTCAATTATATTCCTGTATACGCTATGAGGAGGATGATAATGGAGGCTACATGTTCTGTGACGCGTGCACCCAGCGTGACAAAAAAACTGGATTGCATAAATCATTTCGCAATACGAACTTTCAGAAAAGCAAAATCGGAACCACAAAGAATATATGAACTGAAAAACCTGAAGTGATTAAAACTGCATGAATATATAGACTAATATTTCAGCAATATTATTTTGTATAATGTACAATATCTTTGTGAACTGAAAAATCTGAGGTGATAACTTTTTTGATTACCAATTAAGTGCGATGATTAAAACTGAATAAATATATAGATTTATATATGTATTTATATATTTGTCGCCGATTTACAATTTCAACCTCGATAACACAAAATTTTGGGGACCCATAGATCTCTGTTGGGACCCATAGATTTTTGAGCATGCGAGTCCCCGGGACCCATCACTTTTCAGAGGTAAAATGAACACTGTACAACGGGAATATACCTTTTCAAGACCAAAAAGGTAATTGACTCCGTATAAAAAATGCTAAGCTAGGTGCTAAATCGAACATAAGGCAAAGTGACATTTGCGAAGCGCGAGCAATCGATTGTGTTTCAAAAGCCGAGAGGGAGTGCTGAGTCATGCTCTGCCACCATTTTGTGCTGACATCCATCACACGTTGGCCTGCTGACATAACGCCAATGCCGCCTGTGATTTACATATTCATGAATATTTACATATTTTCTGCTTTATCGTTTAGCATGTCCAGCTTGACAGCAAAACCTCAAAGATGGTGTCTTAAACATATTTTGATTGAATGATGAGATGATTTATAGCCAGCCAAGCTGAACAAATAACTCATCCAAAGAAAAGAATGACAATTTAGATTATTATTCAATTATGGTCACCACCAGTGCACTGCTCGCACAAGAAAATCTAAAAAATCTCAAAATTACTAATTAGGAAGCGACTTAAGTCAAAGTTACAGTGCATGAAGGTCAAAATACACGGGTTCCCCCGACGTTGTGTCCTAAATGCGGTATTTTGAAGTCGAGTCAGAGTAGAACGAAGTTGAGTAAAGTTAGTAGAGTTGGTCGAGAATGGGCTTCTTCGGCTCGGCTCACTAAAAGGAACTGGCTCTTTCGGGTCCTAAACGGCTCTTCAGCTTGTTTTTGCTTCTTTAATCCTTACACGACCAAATATTATGTAAAATTGTGCACAAAATGAAGGGGAGGAGATAGAACAAAAAAGAAAAAAATACCAAAATGAAAAAGTAATGTAAAGCTGAGAAAAAAAGAAACAAAAGGAAAAGAAAAAAAGAAGGAACATTTTAGAAAAAGCCAGAAAAAAAGAAAAGAAAGAAATGTAGGAAAAAAGTAAACAGAGAACAAAAAGAAAAAAGTAACAGCTCGGAAAAAATAAACACAGAGATTTTTTTAAAGGAATTTTAAAAAGAGTAGAAAAAAACACGGAAAAAAGGAAGAAAAAGTTTGTGTTGCATTCAATTATATCAAGTGAACGTTGTTGCCAACATTGTACTTCCACTAAAAATGTGATTAAGTACAGTTCTGTATCTTGCAACCGACTAAATAAGCCCCCAAAAATGTTAATATTATGCGACAAAATATATCAGGAAATAAAAAGAAATGGATATCTTGTGAAAGAATTGTAAGAACAAACGACGTTTGTAGGCCGTACAACCTTTGCAATAGTACATGAGTCAATTCATCCGAAAGAGAAAAATAATTTTGCATTGCCGGAAACTCAGCAAAATGTCAAGTTTTGGACATGTTTGATAATGACTTAAATGCCACACTTGGGATTGCTGTTGCTCCTGTTGTTTCAAGCGTTGCTCACCGACTTTGTGTGAACGCTCAGACCCGTGGAAAATTAGAGGGAACAATGGTCACCACTCGGTTTAAGTTTGTGTGCCTGATTTTGTTGTGTGGGCTAGAGTTTGTGGTTGTGTGTGTTTATGTGTCTATGAGTATCCACAGCACCAGTATCTTAATGAAATCTGACAAAGAATTGTGACAATGAGCGAAGAGGAACAACCTTTCTGAAGAGGTTAATAAGTTGGAGGGACAAGAATACACACACAACACACACACAAGCATTAATCTCCTCTGGTTTTTCATTCCCCCAGAATGCCGTTTATAGAGATTAGAAAGCCGGAGCGGTGGGAATGCCGTGAAGCACTAAACATGTTCTCTGCTTGGCAAAGCTGTGACATCTCTTCCTACATTTTGGGAGTTAAGGAATGGGCAAAAAGTGTAAATAAATTCTACATGACATCAAAAACCAAAATACTCAACTGTAAGATTCCGAAAATGAACGAAATCTAAAGTGTTTTTTAAAGAAATGTTTTGCACGTTTATTACATTCAGCATTGCTTCGTTTTTGCAATACACGTTTTTGGGGATTTTTGTAGCGATCCTGCACTCCGACCTTACCTTATTTGGTCACTGTCTTCCGGGTTTTACTCCTTACAGGTGATGTCACTTGTCTTGATATCCCAGGATTTTTCCTTATATTACAACTCGGCTTCTTCCCTTTATGAGAACTTCGTCTCCTTGGTTCCTTGTTAGTTTTTTTACTTTTTCGTCACATTCCAAGCACCCTTTGGTCTACACAGTGTACCGAACCCCTGCCTGACCTACCAGATTTTAAATACCGCCTGATCAACTTCTGGATTGTTGACGTCTCTGCTTGGACTCACTGGATCTCAGATATTTTCGACTGTCTTTTTAATAACTATTATTTGCCTCTGGTGCTCTGGACACTGTTGCCTTGCTGCTTGTCTTCCTTGGGACGAACACTGCTCTGATAAAGGACAACCATTTGTTTGTACTGACGTGTTTCTGAATTGTGCTTTAAATGATTATTTATTCAGTGTTGAAGTTCTTTCTTTTCAACTTCACAATTCAGGAATTTTCTTGTTTAAAAATCGCTGAATTTTCACTTTTTAAGATAAATATTATTAATACAATTAGTATGTAGCGTATTATCTTGTTGAGCGTCTGCAGATTCAGAGTGAGGCGCGCAGTTGTCTTGCCTCATGGCAGAGGGCGATAGTGAGAGCAACTTCGGCCCCAAAAAATAGAATGAGCGACTCCACAGCGAGTTTTCCAAGTCCTGGGGTAACAAGACAGCCCCAGATCATCACACTAGCACCACCATGGTTTACTGTTGGCATCATGATCTTTTTTTTCAAATGCTGTTATTTTTCGCCAAAAATAACAGGCTGCACACCTTCCAAAAAGTCCAATTTTTGACTCATCAGTTTAGATACTGTTTGTCAAAAAGTCTTGAGGATAATCAAGATTCTATCGGGCAAATGTGAAAAGACTCTTTGTGTTCTTTTGTGAACGCAGTGGTTTTCGCCATTGTCTTTGATAAATATTATTAATACAATTAGTATGTAGCGTATTATCTTGTTGAGCGTTTGCAGATATAGAGTGAGGCACGCAGTTTTCTTGCCTCATGGCAGAGGGCGATAGTGAGAGCAACTTCAGCCCCCAAAAATAGAATGAGCGATAACATAAGCAAGCTAACAGCAATCCAAGCTATTCTGTATTGATTTTCTCTTTGCATAGACTTTTTATCATAACGGAGAATTAACTCTATATCATTGCTTCCATTTAGAAGGAGCAGAGCATACACTTAATTTATAAGTTAAGGAAAGAAAAAAAATATATTTTTGGGTACAGTTTATATATTACTTTTTTCCTCTGCCAATTAAATAATGAATAAGATCTAGGTTCAACTATTTATAAATCTGACTTTACTCCATCAGAGACAAACCTTATCGCACGTCACTGATAATAACAAAGTTGCAAAGAGCATACAATCGAAACAGGCCCTGATGATGATGATGCAGTGTAATGCAACTGACAAGTCACACTCGCATATTCGCTGAAGTAATAAATAATTCAAGCATAAATAAAATCTTGCCGAACATAGCTTAGCAACAGTCAACAGAGAAGGATGCAAGAATTGAACGTCACATACTATGTAAGTGAAAAAGCCTTTAAACTAAAAGTAGGTTAAGTAGTTTTGGCATGTAATAGAAGCAAACAGCCTAGCTAACAGCTAATGAAAATGCGGAATAATGTAGCCCAAAAAATATGGAAGCCTAGAAGTACCGTATTTTCCGCACTATAAGGCGCACCGGGTTATAGGGCGCACCCCGAAAAAATCGTTTTTTGGTCCTATTTTTGACATACATAAGACGCACCGGATTATAAGGCGCTACAATGGGAACGTCGACAAAACAGTCAGATAGTTCAGTCCAACTTATTACCCCCCTTAACATTCCCAAAGCTTGCAAAGAAGCAAATACGTGTCTCAGACATGTACGGAAACAGTGTCTGTACGATGTCACTCAAATGCATCGTTCCATCATTCGGAAGGTTAAAGTCTTGGGATTCAAGAAATGCCACACATTCCTTAGTTTCTATTTTCTTTTTCGCTGGCAACTTTACCGTGCATATGACAATAAACACTTGGAATTGAGTTGAATTTAAAAATAGACACTCCATTCCATCCATTATCTGCACCGCTTATCACAGAAACATCGAGTTCAGTCTGAAACAAGATACAGGGACAATATAAAACCCGGAGTAGCTCACCGAAGTCGTTGTGTTCATAATAATGTGCAGCCAATGTCCTCTTATATCCGTGAGTGCAGTAAATCCAGGAGAATATTTACAAATACAGAATAGAAAAAAATGCTTTCTGTGTGCCGTCAGCCACGTGCTATACGCATTCATCTTTTTCGGCCAATTGCAGGCTTTGTTTCGCCGTTTAAGCCAATGCCAGCCTGTAAATGATAAAAAAGGATCTGCCCCTTGACCTCCGAATAACTTTAGCCAATAGTGATCGATTCAAATGATGATTGACACATTGGTTAGCCAATGAAACGCCGGTGAATAAATCCCAGCATACACCGCGTACTACTTGGCGTTCGGGGGAAAATCTAGTCGGCGGCTGCAAGTTAGTTGGAAAACTTAATGTTGATCCATAAATAAGGCACACTGTATTATAAGGCGCATGGTCAGCTTTTGAAAAAAATAAAGGCTTTTAGGTGCGCCTTATAGTGCGGAAAATACGGTAAATGTACAAAAACATAAATGAAATCATGTTAACTGTTACATAATGATTAGATCGGTAATACCGTATATAATCGTGTATAAGCCTACAACGCATGTAAGCCAACCCCCTAAAACTGCTTTAAAATGGCCACGTGCTAAAAGAAATAAATACCTGAAATTTTAGTGGAACACGATCCTAAACAATGATAAATGTCAGCCAGTTATCCTTTTAATCTTTACAACATTGTTCTCGAATCACTGACCATTCGAAAAACAGTCAGTCATAATTCAACCCAGAACTGCCAAATATTTAGACAACCTATTTGCCAACTAGTCAAAGAATCAATCTAACAACCAATATGTCATTGCAGCAACAATCAATCGGTTAACTGACCTAAAACTCAGTCAATTAACCAATTAGTCCTGTATTTGCATCACACATAAGCCAACCCCCTATATCTGCTTTAAAATAGCCACATACTACAAGAAATACATACTCAAATGTTTGATAAGAAACATAATCCTGGATAACGATAATTATTTAACCGTGTAGATCGGGATCACTAACGTATTTAAACATTACAGCTACTGATGGATTTAAACTGTAAATATGTTATTCTACTGTTGCATACTATTCTTGCTTAGTGTGCCATTCTCGCCTAGTTCAATAGTAGTAATATTATTGATACGATAACATGTTGTTGTGAAAACAGGTCTCAACTGTTTTTTTGTCACTCCCCCTCCCTTTAGCAGAAGAAACCTTATGTAAACTAGGGCGTTCCTAATACGATAAAAAGGCAAGGACGAAAGAGACTTTTTCAGAGTGTCTGGTAAACTGTAACTGGCGGTCTCTGGTCATTTCTCCTTGCAAGTAAGTTATACTCACGACTCTGTGTCTTCTTTGAGTGCAGGTTTTATTATAAGTGTTGGGGTTAACCTAACAGCTACTTTATTTTTACTGATTAGTGAGAAGGGCTTCTGTTTTAAAATGCATTCCTAAAAGAGCAACTTTTGTTATGACTAGGTTTTTACGATGTTATTATTATGATAATACCAAGTTATAATCATCAGAAGTATGGTAAACCGCTAAACCACTAAAACATTGTTTTTGAACACACGGATTGTTTCAATGATTTCCTAGAAAATCACTATGACCATGAGTGGTGAGCTATTTTTAGAACAAGTCAGTGGGCTACTCATGTGTTCTTAGGGTGATACCTGGTGCCCATGGGCATCATCTTGGATGCCTGCTCTAAGCAGTGTTTTGATGGCAGAGACCCGTACACCATTTTCATATTTTACAATCATTTCACTGTTTTCTACTTTTCTTGCCACTTATCACTAACTTTTTGGGACCCATTATCATGGGAAAATAAAGGCAATAAAACACACCTAATTACGACAATATTAGATGTGGTCCCTCTCAAACACAACTGAGATGGCGCAGCATTTTGACTGAACAGGAAGAAGAATTTGGTTAAGGACATGGAATAGCCATTAGCCATTGTGGACTAAGATGGAGGCTAAGGTAAAGCAGCTGTGTCGGCGAGATTTCGATTTCGAGGATTGAGCTCCGTTGACCTAAACTAACAGACAGTCTGACATGGATGGCTCTGCCTGTCTTACGCCCCCTTGAGTTCATTTTGTTGAAGGCGCATATAACCTGCCAATTTCAGTATCATATTTTATAGTTCTAAATTCAGTTTATATGCTAGTATACACAGTAAATCCATCACAACTAATCCTCGACAACCACAGGTTCTGTTTTTCACTTAAGGCGCACAAAGTTATATACTGTAAGTATTTTTAAATGACGTTTGGAATATAGAAAAAAAGTTTGTTGTTTGCCCGTACGTGACAGGCTTGTCCGAAACAGCTTAAACGGTGCCCTCGCTTCTGCCCGACAAAGTGTCAAACAAAGAAATCACACGGCTGTGGTGACGTCATCCGAAACCCATTTCTTGTGTAATTGTCATGATTACCGATATGAATCACCTGTGCCTGCTCCTTTGGCACCAACAGCCTCGGACTCTGATTGGCTCCCTGTCCCTATTTAAACCCACTCCAATCTGTCCTCTTTTGTCAGTCCGTCTGCGAACCTCAGTTAACAATAGGCAAGCCTTTTTCGACCCTGACTCCCACCTGTTTTTCGCTCCGGACTGTGCCCCAGCTTCGACCCGTTCTTTATCTTGACCACGTCTACTCTCCCGTCCCGGCTTTCGACCTTTTTTGTTCCCGATCATGTCCACTCTCCTTTCCTGGCTTACGACTCGCTTCCGACCCCGACCACGTTTTTGCTCTCCTGTCCCGGCTACTGACCTGTTTTCCGTTCCCGACACCGCCATCGCTCGACACGGAAGATCCACTTCCGCGTTCAGAGCGACCTGCTTTCCGCGTCCAGCAATCACCTGATTGTGGGTGCAACCCTTTCTCTCTCTTCCAATAAAACTTGTGAGAAACCCAATGGAAGTGGGTCCTGTCTCCGTTCTGGTCTTGACAGTAATATGCTTTCAAATCTGCTCAGTGGAAAAACTAAAAAAATAAATGTGTTTACTGAGTCTTACCACTTACTCGACTTGACGCTACGCTTTAAAAGCAACACATTAAAATTTCATAAGTGTGCCACCTGGCAGATTCTGCTGTACCTAATCAAATGTCTGTCGCCTTCGAAGGAAGTTTGTAGCAATTATCACATTTTTAGGCTGTTGCTGTTGCTAAAGCTAAACGAAAATGCTACGTTGATTCGAAATTAAACTGTGATCATGATTAAACTGATCATTTTACTATGAAAAGTTGGAAATTTAGACACAAGCTACAGCCTACTCGATATAAGGTACTCCATTGAACATTCTGAGCTTTAGCGACACGCTAAAGCTAAAAATGCTATTGTGGACCTCACCAAAGGCAAGGCGGCTGTTTCAGAATACGATGAGTCACCAAACGGAGGTGTAAAACATTGACTGTCATGATTACTGATTCAGGTGACCTGCGGCTCCGTTGGCGCCAACAGCCACGGGACCTGATTGGCTGTTGGACTCTTTTTAAACTCCCGTCTTCCGAAAATAACTCGTCAGACCGTCTGCGAACCTATGCTCCCAGCAAGGCAAGCTTTCGTACTATTCGACACTACCCTGCGCTGTTCCCTGCCTTATACCTGGGACCTGATTGGCCGTTGGACTCTTTTTAAACTCCCGTCTTCCGAAAACAACTCGTCAGACCGTCTGCGAACCTATGCTCCCAGCAAGGCAAGCTTTCGTACTCTTCGACACTACCCTGCGCTGTTCCCTGCCTTATACATGTTGCCGACCTTTTTTCTGGACCTGTTTCTGTTTTTGCTCCTCCGCCCTGACCATTGACCTGTTTTTGCCCTGCTTCCTGCCTGTTACCTGTTGCCGACCTTTTTTCTGGACCCGTTTCTGTCTTCGCTCCTCCACCCCGACCATTGACCTGTTTTCCTCGCTGCCAACGTCCACCCTCGCTCGACACGGAAGTGCCACTCCCTTCTATCTGCTACCGTAAACGACGATCATCGGATCGGGGATGCAAGCACAGTTCTCTTTCTTAATAAAAACAGAGTAAAAGCAATTGGGTCCCGACTCCGTTCCTGGTCCGGGACATTGACTGCTTAATAAGTTGTTTTTTTTTTGTCTGTATTGTTTCAAAGGGACATTGTGTAATATTTAAAGCCTCTAAATCAGGGGTCAGGAACCTTTTTGACCCAAAGAGCCATAAAAGCAAAAATTGTTTTAAAAAGAAATTGAGAGAGCCACATCATATATTTTCTGACAAAATTGAAAAAACTGCCAAACACACTCTCTAGACAAAAGCTAATTCTTCAGCACATTTTATTTCACTGTGTGTCATTGGATGATTTCATCAAATGTATGAAATGATAATAATGCCAAATCCTGTGTCCCAAATCAATGTAAATATGCCATTTATAATTTGTCTTCCACCTTCAGTTAAGAGTGTAGAGGGAATTTTTTTCCATACATTTTGTCCTTAATAACGGTTTCAAAACAATGTGCATGCAAAGTTCTTTTGTAAAAATGTCACAAATTACTGCAAACAATAAGCATATAGTCATATTCACTTTCAGTGTAGACTGGTCCGAGCGAGAAAGAGAGAAGGAAGTGCCTTGCGCTGCGTGCAGGGATCCGCCCACCTCTACTGCTCACCCAATCAAAGTCGTTTGCCAGCGTATTTATTTATCAGTTTAAATGGTTTCTTATCGAAGTTCTGCATGAAGTTGCTTCGGCTTTATATGGAACAAAATCGGGGTGAAATCACTTGACTTTCGAACGCCACAGAGAGATGTGCAACAGTCACATTTTATTTAGAAGCCATATGTACTCATGAAAAGAGCCATATATGGCTCCCGAGCCATAGGTTCCCTACCCCTGCTATAAATAATAAGAAAAGAACTTCAATGATAATAAAAAAATTATCATGCGTTATTCCAAATACTTGCTCGTCAATAAAGTTGAATATTACAACATGAGGCTCACCTAGCGGTAGCTGACGTGATTGTCAGCCATCTTGCTGCTACGGGTTAGCCCGAAAAACAAAAAAAAAATGTTCGAGGTCGTGCTAAAAATCAAAACAAAAATGGTGCATTTTCGTCCACTTTGATTCTCTGGAGTTTGCATTCCTTCTAGTGCTTTTGATCGCTCAATTTCGGTGACACTACTCAATACAGTGACATTTAGTCGTCAAATATTATATAATGTCCCTTTAAGTGCAGGGGTCTCCAACATGGTCCCTACCAGCCCCCTAAGGACAGCTGAGTAGCTGGCGGACCCGTTCTGAAAATTCTCCTTAATGCTGGGTCATTGTGACTTTCTAGGAAAATTATTTTGTTATTCCCGTATTTTCCGCACTATAAGGCGCACTTAAAAGCCTTTATTTTTTTCAAAAGCTGACCATGCGCCTTATAATACAGTGTGCCTTATTTATGGATCAATATTAATTCGCAAAGTCTTACAACTAAATTGCAGCCGCCAACTAGATTTTCCCCCGAACGCCAAGTAGTCCGCAGTGTATGCTGGGATTTATTTACCGGCGTTTCATTGGCTAACCAATGTGTCAATCATCATTTGAATCGATCACTATTGGCTAAAGTTATTCAGAGGTCAAGGGGCGGATCCTTTTTATCATTTGCAGGCTGGCATTGGCTTAAACGGCAAAGCAAAGCCTGCAATTGGCCAAAAAAGATGTGTCAATCATCAGTTGAATCGATCACTATTGGCTAAAGTTATTCGGAGGTCAAGGGGCGGATCATTTTTCATAGTCGATGTATACCGGATGGTACCCATCATTGACAAATTTGCGTTTTTCCGTACAGATTTTCTTGTACGTCGTACACGTCTTAAAGTGCATAATAAACGTACTTTGTACGGCAAAAAGCTACAGGTTGACAGGTATGAACCTGGTAAGAACGTAGGAATATCGTGATCAGTTGTTATTTTAGAAATGCATGTCAAACTGGTATGCGCTAGTTAGTAACAAAAAGTAACTCTCAGCTTCAAAAAGGTTTGAAACGCCTGATCAATTACGAGAGACCGTCAAAGCATATCTTTTTAAAAAATGGGAATTATAGCCGGAAAAGGGTGGCAAGCTCCTTCCGGGTTGGAGATGAGATCCTGCCCCAAGTGGAGGAGTTCAAGTAGCTGAACAAAATGGAACGGGAGATCGATAGAAGGGTCGGTGCAGAGTCTGCCGTCAAGCGGCCCCTGTACCGGTCTGTAGTGGTGAGGAGGGACCTGAGCCGAAAAGCAAAGCTCTGGATCTACCGGTCGATCTACGTTCCTACTCTCACCTATGGTCATGAACTTTGGGTCATGACCGAAAGAACACGATCCCGGATACTGAAATGAGTTTCCTCCGCAGGGTGTCTGGGCTCTCCCTCAGAGATAAGGTGAGAAGTTCAGTCATCCAGAAAGGACTTGGTGTAGAGCTGCTGCTCCTCTGCATTTAGAGAAGCCAGTTAATGTGGCTGAGGGATCTCAAAAGGATGCCTCCTGGAGGTGTTCCGGGCATGTCCCACAGGCAGGTGGCCCTGGGACCAACCGAGAACAGGCTGGAGAGACTCGAGGCTGGCCTGGGAACGCCTCAGGATCCCGTCAGATGAGCTAGGTAAAGTAGCTGGGGATAGGGAGGTCTGGGCTACCCTGCTGAGGTTGCTGCCCTAAGCGGAAGAAACCGGATGGATGCCTGGGAATCCCTGATTCCGTATTTGAATATTTTGTTTTAGGTTAGGATGTTTTTCACCAGTGTCAATTGTTAAATCAGGTGAAATCTAACAAGGCACGCTTCCAAAACATGACTATACAAGAAAATGTCATCTCTCTTTCTCATCCTGTTGCTGTGTGGCGATGATGTGATTAATGTTGTGGTTAATGACCCTTCGTGCGCCTCGTTGATGAATGCAGCATCCCGGCAAAACGTTTTCACCTTCAGGCGGCCGAAGTCTCTCCCTTGTGAGCAAACAGCATGCAAACAGCAAACTTCCTTGAAGAATTGCAGAATTTAATCTTGCCTTGACCCTAAGGAGCTTGTGTATACCAGGGGTCTGGAACCTATGGCTTGCGAATCAGGTACAAGTCTTTTCAGGAGACAAAACCGGGACCATGCTAGTCTTCTCAATATCGTTTCAATTGTAGAACATGCAAAGCCAAAGCGGAGCAATAGACAATGATTCGTCCAGAGTACAGAGTAACAACTACAGTTTCCAGTTATTGTGTCACACCAACAGACTTGCCTTACAAATAACTCCTGTACTGTCAGTGGTTAGCACATTTGCCAAAGACGCAAAAGGTCCCTGGTTCGAGACCAGGTGGAAATATATGTTGGCCTGGCGGGGGATGGATGCCACCAGGCTGTACATGCCCACACAACAGGTAATGGTGCCGTATGACACTAGTACAGTAAATTCCGGACTATAAGCAGCTACTTTTTTCCCAAACTTTCAACCCTGCGGCTTATTCAGTGATGCGGCCAATTTATGTCATTTTTCTAATGGCCGCCAGCGGCGCTCGAGTACAAAAAGTAAGATTTTGACCGGTGGAATATATGCGCCGAGGAAGACTGCAACTTCTTGGCTTGTGCACAAATTAAATTAGTGTAAACATACCCTCATCATGCAAAATGCAAAAAGAAAGGCACATGACGCAGATTTCAAGCTAAAAGCGATCGAGCAGTCCGATAAAGAAAGAAACAGAGCTACTGCACGTAAACTTTACCAGACCCGTTTACTGTTTTGCGAGCATGTTTCTAGCGTGTTTTGGAATAAGGGAGTATGGGACGACGTCTATATGACAAAGTTTCTTTCAGACACTGAGGAAGACGACTTTGATGGCTTCAGTTCTAAGGAGGAAGATGAGGACGGTTTACCGTGATATTTACAAGTATGGTATGTTTTTTTTTAACAAACCCGTTTACTGTGTTGCGACCGTGTTGCTAGCGTGTTGCTACCATTAACTGCCCTGTCACAGGCACCGTTTGGGATGAAAGTTATATTATTATTATTAAAGCTTTGAAAACTCTCGGTGTACCGTCTTTCTTTGTAAATATGTGTAACCATGTATAATATGTATTTGCAACTGTATATTTTTGTGATGTATTTATTTGAGACACTTATTCTGATATGTTTTGCACGGGCAAATGAGAAAGAAGGGGCGGAGCAAACGCGGGCTGACGGGAAGTGGGGTAAAGGTGAGACGTGTTTGAGAATGTTTTATTTCAGCCATCTCCAGTCAGGAAGACAAAGAAACCATATGTCAGGTGTGGCGAACAAGTTTGACACTCAGAGCCGAATTTTTTAACTCTGAGAGTCAAAGAGCCACACCACGCACTGAACATTTAAGACTGTCTTTTTACCTGGCTTTTCAAGGTGCTCAATTTTTGCTTACGTAGTTCAGTACCTTTGGGGAATTCCGTGTCAATATTAGCATTGGCTGTGCTAAAAGAACGCTGAAGTTTTGAAATGGGATATCTTGGTACTGCATAATAAACATTCCGTTCAACGAAAAAGTAAGCATTTTCCCATTCTTCCTGAAATGCCCTGTGTTCATCTTTATATTTCCGTTTCGCTTTGCATTTTGCCATTTTGACCATAAGGGGAACAGTCTGCACGCTCATGAAATTTTTACTTAATTTCCTTGCATTAGACGTAACCTACGCAGATGATTGGCAGTCAGTTATGTGTCCGGAGCAGCATAAAAACAACAAATCTGCCAAATTAATTTTAAAATATTATTGATTATTTGTTATTAACTCTGATGGATTCAAGTGTGTTTTAAGAGGGGGGAAAAACTAAACATGAAACGAGGCAAAGAGCCACAGTATATAGAAAATATGAAGAGGCAAAGAGCCGCATGCAGCTCGGGAGCCGCGTGTTCGCCACCCCTACCATATTTGTTTTCCATTATCAAACATTAATAAAAAGCGCCAACCACCGCCAAAGAGACGCATGTGGCTCTACAGCAAGTTTACCGGGTCAATAAGTCTTCCTCTGCCTTTTCGCCCTGGGAGAAGGTGCTTTTATCGGTCCTGATTGTTTTTTTCGACATGTTGCCTTTACGACAAACTTCAAGTTGAAAAATATTTGCACATCTACCTTCATCAAGCTGTTTTACATGTGTGTGTAAAACTCGACATTGACGCACATGGGGGGGGGGGGCGGAAGTGGCTCAGGAGGTAGAGCGCTCGTCTTGGGATCAAGAGATCGCTGTTTGAATCCCCGCTCCACCTTATTACATGTCAAAGTGTCCTTGGGTAAGACACTGAACCCTTAATGCCCCCGATAAGCAGGTTAGCGCCTTACATGGCTGCACAGCCGCTATTGGGAAATGTGAAGCACACTGTAAAGCGCTTTGGGAAGTCTTGACTTGAAAAGCGCTATATAAAATGCAGATCATTTCATTTCATTTCACAAGCAGAATAGAGGCAGCGTGGGGGGGAACTGTTTAGCCAATCAGAATGCAGAACACAATGCATGACGAAAATCTGCAGAGTAATAAAACTGCGATAAGTAAACCGCGAAACAGCAAGGGATTACTTTATGTCGGATTTAAAGCCCTTGGTTCAAGAGGTAGGTTTAATGGGGGTATCATGTTTGAATTCGTGTAAAAATGATGTTATTTTTTAAAGCCGATTGAACGAAACCACTTTAAAGAATAGTATAAAACTCGAGATTTAATCTTAGCGTTAATAAATACGCAACACCGACGGTGCGCACGTAATATATTCGCTTGGGTAAACGGAGTCTGGCTACACAGGGCCGTGAAACATCTGTCTGGTTTTTACCTTGGTCAGCTGCGCGATCTTTTTGCTCATTTTCAGGTGCAGGTCTTGGGTGTATTCCATAGCAAGACCGGACTGGAACGAAGTCGTTGATGTGGTCGATGATGTCGATGATAATGAAGAATATTTCCCTTGACCGGCAGGACAGTAATACTGCTGCCAACCCGACCCGGTCGCCATCTTCACGATGATGCCTCAGCTTGATGGATATGTGCGTTTTATTAATTAAGAAAAAAAAAATCAAAAAGAAGACTTCGGTTCTATTTTAAAGAGTGGGAACATGACGCAGCGAGCACCCAATTTCGCTTCGGGGGATAAGGAAAAAGAAGGGTGTGATTTTAGGCTCCGGAGGAATCAGCGACGCGCATCGTGGATGAAGCCGCCAGAGGCGCTTTGAAGCTCGGCCACGGCCAACTTCACCTGCCGCTGACGACCGGTCGCCGTCTGGTTCACACCTCCCCGGTCGGTCACCTTGGAGCCCGAATATGGAGCCGTCGCACCGGAATGGTAGGCTGCTCGGCGGCTACGTGAAGGGCGCTTTGGGGTTTAGCGACGGAGTAAAACGCGTCTCTCCTTCCTCCCTGGACTCGAACTGAGTTCTGTCTTAAAGCGCATTAGGCTGCTTCCACTGCCACCAATGCTGCTCTCCTGTTGCCATGGATCACCTTAACAGCCAGCGCTGCGTTCAGGGGAAGTCGGAACTAGTGATGTGTCGCTCGCGAACTAAACGGTGCTACGAGCAGGCTCTTGGAAATGATCGTCGGGAGTCGGCTCCCCGCCAATCAAGGGCAGGTTCCCTTCGAGACACTTTTTTACCTTTTTTAATTGATCAATATGCTATTTTCCTCCTTTTTTTGTTTGTTTTTTCCATTTCTTTGTTTTCTCATTTTTCTTTTATTTTCTCCTTTGCTCCCCAAAAGCTTTATACTTATTTATTCCTAGCTTTTAAGCTTTTTTCTCAATTCTTTTAAATTTGTTTTTGTTTCTTTTTTTCTTTGCATTTTCCTTCTTTTTCTCTTTTTTCTTCTTATGTCTCTTTTTTCAGTTTTTTTGTTTTTGTTTCGTTTATATACTTTTCTTTTTTCTTGTCTTATTTGTTTTATTTAATGTTTTCATTTTGTTTTTGTTTTTTAGTTTTGTCTTTTTTCCTTGTTTCTCCATTTTTTAAAGTCATTTTGTGAATACTGTTACGAAGTTATTGGTAATATGTGGATTCCCCTACGGGGATGAATAAAGTACCTATCTATCTATCTATCTATCTATCTATCTATCTATCTATCTATCTATCTATCTATCTATCTATCTATCTATCTATCTATCTATCTATCTATCTATCTATCTATCTATCTATCTATCTATCTATCTATCTATCTATCTATCTATCTATCTATCTATCTATCTATCTATGTCTCTCTCTCTCTCTCTCTCTCTCTCTCTCTCTCTCTCTCTCTCTCTCTCTCTCTCTCTCTCTCTATCTATCTATCTATCTATCATCTCTCTCTCTCTCTCTCTCTCTCTCTCTCTCTCTCTCTCTCTCTCTCTCTCTCTCTCTCTCTCTCTCTCTCTCTATCTATCTATCTATCTATCTAAAGCAACAAAAACAATCTGAAGAGCCCATCACTCGTTGGAACAAGGGCGACACGTTTAATGACCATAAGAAAAATGCTTTTTTTCATTTATTTTTCTTCTGTTTCTTCCCCATTTTCTCCTATTTTTCCTGATTTTTCCTTTGTCCCCTGTTTTCTATTTTACTCTTTTTTCCTTGCTCTTGAATTTTTGCTTTTTCCCCTTATTTTTTCTGCTTGGGTTTTTTTCTCTCTTCGTCTTTTTTTTCTTGTGTGCTTTTGTTTCTTTGTTTTCCTTAGATTTTTCCATCTTTTTTATTTTCATAGTTTTTCCTTTTATATTTTTATTTTCTAATCCCCCTGGCCTTTTCTAATTTTCTTGCCTTTTTACTTATTTACCCCATGCTTATTTTTACCTTTATTTCATGTTTCCTTGTTTCCCTGCTAGCATTTTGCCCTTTCGCCCCGCTTTTCTTTGTTCCTTATCCCCCTTTTTAATTTATTCTTTTTTCATAGCTTTTGAATTATTACTTTTTCCCCTTATTTTTTTCTGCTTGTTTTTTCTTTCTTCCTCTTCTTTCTTGTGCTTGTGCTTCTGTTTCTTTGTTTTCCTCAGCTTTTTCCTTATTTTTTATTTTCATATTTTTTCTTTTTATATTCTTCTTTTTTTCTCCCCCCCTGGCCTTTTCTAATTTTCTTGCTTTTTTACTTATCTCCCCCCGCTTATTTTACTTTATCCCCCTGTTTCTTTGTTTCCCGCTAGCTTTTTGCCCTTTTCCCCCGCTTTTTTCTTTGTCCCCTATCCCCCCTTTTTGTTTATTGTTTTTTACCTAGCTTTTTAATTTTTGATTTTTTTCCCTTATTTTTCCTGCTTTTGTTCTCTCTTCCTCTTTTTTTCTTGTGTGCTTTTGTTTCTTTGTTTTCCTTAGCTTTTTCATTCTTTTTCATTGTCCTATTTTTTCCTTTTATTCGTATTTTTTCCTTTTATATTCTTCTTTTTTTCTTTTCTCCCCCCTAGCCTTTTCTAATTGTCTCGTTTTTTTACTCAAAGGAGGATACTTTTCCGTATTTTTGAGAAGCACGGTTTTTTTTACGGGGTTTGAGGGATGGAAGATGTGACGAGTGTTCGGTGATAGGGGGCGGTAATGAACCAAAGTGATCGATCCCAAGCGCAATTAAACCTGAAGAAGAAGAAGAAGGTGAACTCACAGGTGTCAGTAACTACGAAAGGTTTATTCTCCACTCCAGTTTAAACATTTAGTTAATTAACATTAATTTGCACGAAAATGGACTGTGACAGAAGTAAACAAAATGAACATTTTAGCTTCCTTGGTGAGCGCAGTAAGGTATGTTCTTTTTTTGCTTTTTTGTCTATTTGAAATATTGTATCTTTGTAACCAGGGTTGGGTAGGGTTACTTTAACTTGATTACTTTCAATTACTTTTGGATTACTCCAATACCAAATATGCTAATAAAAGACAAAAGTCACTAAATATGAATAAAATGACTAAATTTTGTGCAGGCTTGGGGAGTAACGGAATACATTATTAAGGATTAAGTTGGAAAACACACATCAGACACATACAAACTAAGTATCTAAGTATTTCAATAATTAATAAAGCCAAATTTCTTTTAAATTATAATGCATTGTATTTATTATATTGTTCTGCCATATTTAACATATTGTGCAGAAGTCTGGGGCAATAATTACAAAAGTTCACTACAGCCCCTTTTTATCCTTCAAAAACGTGCAATAAGAACCATACACAGGGCAGGATATCGGGATCATACCAATATTTTATTCATGCAGTCCAAATTATTTAAATTGGATGATTTAATAAAAATTTTCACTTCACAACTGTTATTTAAGGTCAACAAAAACATAGTGCCAGAAAACATACAAAAATTATTCACCTGGAAAGAGGGAAATTATAACTTGAGGGGCTGTGGTGAATTCAAAATCCTAAAGGTGAGAACCACCAGAAAAAGTATGTGTGTGTCTGTGTGTGGAGTCAAACTTTGGAATAATTTTCAAAATGAGATCAAACAATGTCCAACTATCCATGTGTTCAATTTTAAATACAAAAAAGCATTACTGGCGAAATACAGGGATGACGAAAATGGGATATGAGGGCAATTGGAAATACTGCATTTCAAACTATGGTTAACTTGTTGTTATTGTTGCTATTATTATGATATCAGAGCTGTTATTATAAGTACTGTGTTTATTTTTATTGTTATTATCACTGGTGCCGCAGTGACATTTGGTAACTAGGCGCATTATGACGTTGAGGGATGGGTATTGCGAAGATTAGTGTATAAAATATGTGATTATTGTAACTATTATAATTATTGATATCTGACCTATGTAATAAGTATATCCATGAGATTTAGTTGTATTAGACATAAGAGGAAAGGAGGATTTGTGGAATGTATTTAGTGGGGAAGATAAAGGGGTAGGAAAAATAAGCATCTGCTTCTGACTACCCCTTTTCGAACATGTTATGTGACATTATTCTGTTGTTGACTCGTTGTTTTTGTCCTGTTTTTATTTTTATGTTCAAAATAAAAGTTTTCATTCATACATGGAACGGCAAAAATGATGTTGGCGAGCTGTTTGGATTTATTTTCATTTTGTTTCTGTCGCATTTTTATGTTCGTTTTGCCGGAGATCAAAGAGATCAAAGCCAGGAGAGAAAGCTTACCACGTGTTGTGAGTCATAATTGTATTCATATTTAGTTTATTTTGTCTTTTATTAGCATATTTGGTATTGGAGTAATCCAAAAGTAATTGAAAGTAATCAAGTTAATGTAACCCTACCCAACCCTGTTTGTAACATTGTGAGTTTGTATTATCATGTATGCGATACTTTGAATGAACGAACGCTGGGTTTAATATTCATGCAGAATTGTTTTTGAGACAAAAATCTACAGTAACACTACAAAAAATACAGAAGTTCTATAAAAATCCGACCTCATAAATACTAAAACAAAAAAAACAAAAAAACTAAAAAAAACTCTACAGTACCAGTACTTAAAAACTAAATAACAAATGAAGTGCTTAAAACAGGCACCTACTTTTTTGCTTTAAGTGTGGTCGTCTCAAAACCGGTTTGACGCAACTAATCTTTATGTAACAGCGTTGAAATTTTATTGTTTTTAGTTTTTTTGAATTCTCACATAATCTGTGTTTTTGTTGCATTACTGTTAAATTTCTGGTACCGCATTCATTTGTTAAGCCATAGGCGTGTGCGACTGTCTTTTTCGTCTGGCACTTTATGGGCTTCTGCGCTTGCCGTACCTTCAGCTCTATCACCTCTTGCTGAAGATGTATGCAGTCGTGCACAGACGCCCTGACTTATTTGTACTGTTTAGTGAATGCATGCGCATGACTGAGGGTCGTTACAAGTATAACATGTCACATGCGGCCCCTGACTCCAAATAATAACCCATGATAGAACATGGAATGAGGTCTAGTAGGTATGGAAATGATCACGTAATGGGGGAGCCCACATCTAATTTTACTACAAGCCCCATGAAGGCTTGGGCCGGTCCTGAGCAGAATAGTTAAATCCGTGTTCTCCAACCTTTTCGAAGCGAAGGCACACTTTTATTTCATTTAAAAATCTCGAGGGTCACCATTTATTAAACATTTTTAAAAATGTATTTCCAACACCAGTTTTATGTTTTTCAAATTCAAATTGTGTAGCCTAAACTGTCAGTAGGAAGCAAGGTTTAGGGTGCTCTGAGGAGTGATGAGCAACAAGAGTATAAGTATGGATGTTAAAAGGAGACTGTATGAGAGTGTGATTGCGCCGACTGTGTTGTATCATGCAGAGACTTGGAGCCTGCAGATTTGAGAAGGAAATTAAATGTTTTGAGGTGAAGTGTTTGAGGAGTATGTCAGGAGTCACAAGATTGGAAGATGAAATTGTGAGAGACAGAACTGGAGTAGTAGTGGAACTGAGCAAGCGTGTGGATAAGAGAGTACTCGGTTGGTTGGACACAGGAAGAGGATGGATGAGGAGCCAATGTTGAAGAGGATCTACAGAGCAGAAGTAAATGAAAGGAGAACAAGAGGAAGGCCGCGCTTGACGTGGATGGATAATGTTATGAGTGCACTGCAGCAAATGGGTCGAAATATAGTGGAAGCTAGAGCTCTTGTTGGTGATAGGAATGATTTGAGAGGTGTTGTGAAAGGATAGTGGGATGTTTGGACGCGTTCTATGGGATGGGCACGGCACCTGTATGATGCGGCAGGGGTAAACCAGTGAAAGCTGTCGGGCCCTGCTGTTGAACAAAAGAGTGTGTTGTGTCACCCTGACTCGAGTGACATGGCCGCTTTCTTGTGTCCCGTTTCATCTGGAAGGACGAAAGCATGACCAGCTTGGGTGCCGAGGTGCTTAACCTGTTTGGGTGTTTGGGCATTTGGGTTGGCCATGGTCCCATAAATTTTAGTTTTTTGTTACTTCTTCCCTTTTTTAATTTTCTTTGTTTTTGTATGTGTTTGTCTTGCTGTCAGAGCAGCACGGTAAGCGCAGATCTGAGGTCATGAGATCGAACCTCCTGTGTGGAGTTTGCATGTTCTCCTTGTGCTTCCGTGGGTTTCCTCCAGGAACTCCGGTTTCCTTCCACTATCCAAAACCATGCATGTCCGGTTAATTGGCCGAGCGAGTTGCATACCTGTCAACCTTCAGGGCTCCATGCCCTTACAAACTGTCGTATTTTCCCTTACAAAATACAAAAAAATCTTACACCATATTTTTGGGGAAACGTGTTTATTTATGTAGTTTAACATGTTATATTGTATATGTGTTTCGTTATAGCATTCTGTACATATTTTTAATAATAAAAGAAAAAAAAAAATCAGCAACAATTGTTATCAGCGTAACTAAAATATCCTTTAATAACACTTTAAATTAAAATTTCTAAATAAAGATATTTTTGGAGGAAAAAATTAGTAGGCATTTCTATTTTGTAAACCAAACCTCAATATCAACCATTGATGCTTGTATTTTAAATTTTAATGAATGAATGTATACTTTGCTTCAAACATTAAAATAAAAACAGAACAAAAACAATAACTCGACAACAAAATAATGTTTTATTTTTTTAATAAGCTTATATAGAATACGATTGCTATTGTCAGAAGCGCAGCTGAATGTGCGTTCACGCGAGGGGGGAGGATTTTGCAGGGGAGTCGAAATTGGGCACTGCAGCGGCAGACGCATGCGCACAGTAGCATGAAACATTCGCTTCGTTTGCAACAGAAAAAAAAAAACGATACAGAGATAGAGGCTACCGCGGCGTTGCCGTTTCGTGATAGTCGGTGTACACCGGATGGTACCCATAATTGACAAATTTGCGTTTTTCCGTACAGATTTTATTGTACGCCGTACACGTCTTAAAATGCATAATAAACGTATTTTGTATGGCAAAAACGTACAGGTTGATAGGTATGAAGTTGTCTGTCCCTGTGTGCCCTGTGACTGGCTGGCAACCAGTTCAGGATGTCCTCTGCCCACTGCCCGAAGATAACTGGGATGGTCTCCAGCACCCCCGCGACCCTACTGAGGATAAGCGGTGCAGATAATGGACGGATGTCTTGCTGTCAGTCACCCGTCTCGAGGGATATAACCAGGGTAGATGGATAGATAAACTATATATCTATCTGTCAGCACAACATTTTATATAAGGTGTTGTCAGTGTAGGTTCAGGTGGTAAAGTTAGTTAATTTTCTTTATTTTGGATTTTATTATATTTTAACACATTCAAGTTTTGCTATATATTTGTGTTGTTTTTCTAGAAAAATACTTACTTATACTTATTATTTTTGTTAATCAGTTAAACTGTTTAACTGGCGTTTTTTACTAAAACAATATAGGGCAGCGCGGTGGTTAGCGCGTGTGCGGCACAGTTCTGAGGTCATGGGTTCAAATCCAGCTACCTACCTTCCTGTGCGGAGTTTGCATGTTCTCCCCGTGCTTGCGTGGGTTTCCTCCGGGCACTCCGGTTTCCTCCCACATTCCAAAAACATGCATGTCAGGTTGATTGGCCGGTCGAAATTGTCCCTAGGTGTGAATGAGCGAGCGATTTGTCTGTCCCCGTGTGCCCTGCGACTGGCTGGCAACCAGTTCAGGGTGTCCCCTGCCCACTGCCCGAAGATAGCTGGGCTCCAGCACCCCCGCGACCCTACTGCGAATAAGCGGTGCAGATAATGGATGGATGGACTAAAACAATAAGTCAGCAAAATGATGTGCAAGATTTTTACTTGATTTATATTGAGATGTAGTTTATCAATGTTTTCCTTGCAATCTTAAACTGCTTCATCAAACAAAATGTGTTATTAAACATACTCTGCTACCTCCATGAACAGATTATTTGTAAGAAAAATAAGGAATCTGCGGCCACCTATTTACAGTTACTCAGCAGATCGCTGAAAGAAAGCAACAAGATTGAGAAATGGCATGCTTTTTTTGATTTTTTTTTTGCAAAGATAAGGTTGGGTCAGTTCCTGCGCAGGGTTGGGTAGGGTTACTTTAACTTGATTACTTTCAATTACTTTTGGATTACTCCAATACCAAATATGCTAATAAAAGACAAAAGAAAGTAAATTTGAATAAAATGATGACTCACAACACGTGGTAAGCTTTCTCTCCTGGCTTTGATCTCTTTGATCTCCGGCAAAACTAACATAAAATGCGACAGAAACAAAATGAAAATAAATCCAAACAGCTTGCCAACATCATTTTTGCCGTTCCATGTATTCCGTTACTCCCCAAGCCTGCACAAAATTGAGTCATTTTATTCATATTTAGTTTCTTTTGTCTTTTATTAGCATATTTGGTATTGGAGTAATCCAAAAGTAATTGAAAGTAATCAAGTTAAAGTAACCTTACCCAACCCTGTTCCTGCGGCATACTAGACAAGGTCTCACGGCACACCAGTGTGCCCCGGAACACTGGTTGAAAAACACTGAGTTAAATCATTCAAAGTTCAAGTGCAATTGTGTCCGACAGTCATTTTTTTTAAATTCAAGTGTTTATTGTCATATGCACGGTAAAGAACCTTGTTTCCCTGCACAATGAAATTCTTACTTTGCTGTCCACAAAGTTGCCAGCGTAAAAATAGAAACTAAGAAACGAAATACATGTATACACAAAAGAATGTTAGGAATATTAAACGCTAAAAATACAGTGGGGAAGTATGATGGAAAGAAGCGGTGGGTTACGATTCCGTTGGCCAGTCTAGATGTTCTGGGCTGTTTTGAGTGATATCTCCTCCCTGAGGGCAGCAGATGGAAGAGGTGTTGAGTATAATGGTGCTGGTCCGGCAGGATGTTGTGAACTCTTCTCTGACTGATCTCTGGGAGAGTTGTTCCCATCATTTTGGGGGTGGACTTGCTGGTGTGTTTTGGCCCTTTGCCCTAATCCAAGTTCAAGGGCACGAAGTGATGGAAGTTCTCCTTCAGGATCTTCAGGTTAATGCCCCAATAAGTTGCTTTTTTTTTTTGTATATCCTTGGGTTGTCTGTACAGTGGAACCTCGGTTTTGGAACCTCGGTTTTGGAACGCCTCTCAGTTCGAACAAATCGGAGTCCGACCAAAAATTTCGAGAAATTTTTGCTTCGCTGTTCGGTCGAGTTCCAACGCCGGTAATGCGTGAGTGCGTAAGCTAGGGTGCGATGCTGAGCGGCGTACGGGTGTAGATGGCTCTTTTCCTGACCAACTGTTATCGCGTGCGGACGTGCTTTGTTTTGCTTTCGCTTTTAATATAAGTGTACGAAGTGTTTTAGCCCCTAATTATGCCTCCGAAGAAAGTCAGTGCAAGCAGCAAAGTTGCTACAGGTGAAAAAAGAAAAGTAGTGCGTACAACTATTGCATTTAAGAAATGAAATGAATTGAAATGATCTGCATTTATATAGCGCTTTTCAAGTCAATGACTTCCCAAACCGCTTTACATTGTGCTTCACATTTCCCAATAGCGGCTGTGATCTGTGCAGCCATGAAAGGCGCTAACCTGCTTTTTGGGGGTAATTGGGGGTTCAATGTCTTACCCAAGGACACTTCGACATGTAACACGGACAAGCCGGGATTCGAACTGGGATCCCTTAATCCTAAAATGATCGCTCTACCTCCTGAGCTACTGCCGCCCCAAGAAAGAAATAATTACACCACCGTCCACCTGCGCCTTCTGCTGACCACCACAAAGGTAAGAAATCCTATTCATAATTCTTTTCTTTATCCTTTTTATTATTTTTACACGTTCATGTTAGCGTAATCTTTCGTACGGAAGATTACGATAACGTACGATTAGCCTGGGTTAGCTTCATGTTTACGTTAAACATTCAAGGTAAACATTCAGGGTGTTGGAACGGATTAAAACGATTTACATGATTTTTAATGGGAAAAATGATTTCGGTGATCGAACAAATCGGTTTTCCAACAGGGTTCTGGAACGGATTATGGTCGAGAACCGAGGTTCCACTGTATGTGATTTTCATATTTGCTTGATCAGAAACCATTTTGATGTATGAATATCCCCCTAAAAAAACACAGAAATCAGGAAGGAGGCGTATACTATTTCACGGCACTGTGTATCAGGGGAAAGGTGAATCCTTTCATAAAGACTTGAATGTGTTGCAAGCGAAGAAAAAAAGAACACAATGAGCAGAAGGTGCTACTCTTCGACACGTTTGCTAGCTTTCGCTGCTTGATGGCATGCTTGTCACAACACGGAACGCGTGTTTGCCGCCAAGGGAAAAGAGGAAACGCCGCAGCGTATCATGAAGTAGGCTAGAACGTTGCTTTTGGGGTTACATTTATTATATATTGAGCATTAGCATGTCAATTCCACACTTGTCATAGTTATCCTTTACTACACTGACTAATATATGAAGTGGAAAGGAAAAATATTAACCAGCAGGTTGTCTTTAGTTGTTCCTCCCCTCCAGGAAAAGTTCATTTACAATTGACTAGTTTAACATAAATATTTTTTGTCACTCTTAGGAAGTGATGTCACATTGAGAACCATATTAGACCAGGGATGTCAAACTCAATTGCACAAGGGGCCAAAATTCAAAACACACTTAAGGTCGCTGGCCAACCAGGATAAACATTTATTGAACACACTTAAACTGAATATTTTTGGAACATAAATATGAATAAAAACAGACAAGAATATTCAATTTAAACCTTAAATCACTTTTTCTCTAAATAAAAATATCTTGTTAAATCATACAACTTATAACTTAACTTAAACAACTTAACATTAAAATAACATTCAAATTCCTTTGCTCCTATGTCAATGTATATATTAAAAAAACTTAAATATCCCAAAAGATTTTGCTCTCCTTAATATGTCTCCTGTCAAAAGTAGAAATCTGAAAATGCTACACAAATTATTTTGTTAAAACGTCACAACATTCTGATGTGCTTACTTTTGGCGCAGACGGAGTAGGGCGAGAGATGGGAGGGAGTGCTTAGCTCCACCCATCCCTCCCACTCACCCAATCAAATAACTTTAAGTTCTCTTCTGGTGTTTTGGCGTATTTACAATTTGTTCCGTGGATTCATCAAAAAGTATCACTGAACACAGATTATATAGTGAGCTTTTATATAAAGGATTCTTTAGCGGTTTACAGCCAAAACGAGTTTTTTTTTGTGTGACACCTTGACCGTAAATCGTAGTGAAAACGTGCCCTATATATTCTGAAAAGTACTGCTAATTGATCTTTGGTTTGGCTTTGCGTGTATCTGAACAGGATTAATGGCTCAAGTTTGGAACGAGATAGAGAAAATTTGCATGCAATTCAATTTGTCTCTGAGCCATAGGTACTCATAGAAAGAGCCATATCTGGCTCGCGAGCCATAGGTTCCCGACCCCTGGTATATAGTATAATATACGTCATATATGAAGGAATAAGTACAGTGACTAAAACGTCAGAATATGATGTCCAGGGATGAGGCGGCGTTGTTTATATTGACGGGCCATTAACAACAATAATGTAAAATGGGCTTGCGGGCCGCATATGATAACACGGCGGGCCGGACGTGGCCCGCGGGCCTGAAGTTTCACACATGAGGTTTAGACAAGTTAGACATTGACAATCGGCATCATCCCATCATCTGCCCCATCGTCTGTAAGATTCCAAATATATCCTTTTTAATTTGGACACATTTTAGCGAAATTGCTAATCGCTATGACTGTTTTATCAACTGTCTTGGTGTGGTGTTAGTTTTGCTGTATTGTACATTGTATGTTTCGGTTTTACTGTTTTGGATTAAAGTGGAGCTTGGACGCCACTTTAAGAGGAGTAAAGCTGCTGCTAAATTGTGTAATACACGTAGACAAGGAGAGCAGAGCATTCTTTTCTGCATTCAATTACCTCTTTTTATATGTAAAAAGCTAATCGGAGGTGTAGGTGGATACCTCTTCAGTGTTCATTTTACCTGTGAAAAGTGATGGGTCCCGGGGACTCGCATGCTCAAAAATCTATGGGTCCCAACAGAGATCTATGGGTCCCCAAGATTTAGTGTTATCGGGGTTGAAATTGTAAATCAGCGACAAATATATAAATAAATCCATATATTCATTCAGTTTTAATCAACACAGTTTATTGGTAATACAAATCAGTTATCACTTCAAGATTTTTCAGTTCACAACAATATTGTACATTATACAAAATAATATTGTTGGAATATGAATCTATATATTCATGCAGATTTAATCATCACAGTTAATTGGTAATACAAAGCAAGTTATCACTTCAGATTTTTCAGTTCATATATTCTTCGTGGTTTGCTGTCCCGCCCCAGTTGCAATGCCTTCTCAAGGTCCGATCCATTATCATCCTCCTCATAGCGTAACCAGGAATATAATTGAGTCCATTTTGGCAGAAAAGTCCTTTTCTTGCTAGGAGTATTTTTATTTTCTTTCGTCGAATCGTTCACTTCAACACACGTGTTTTCCTGCCTCCACGATCTTCTGAATAATTTCTCTGCAGTTTATTCAAGCTGGAATTAATGCCGCTGTTATCACTTTCTGCATTATGTTTCGACTTATCACTGACACTTAAGAAATTACCAATTTTGTGTTGATTTTCACCTTCCCTCGACGACAAGCACCACAAAAATGACGTCATCTCGAAGCAACGAGATCTCGTTTGCCGAGATCGGCGTGCAGACGAAAACTCGAACCGCGAGACCAAAACAACAATGGCGGATCTGCTTGACGAAAAGTTTGGAGTGCTGTAAATCTTTGTTAAAAAAAAAAAAAAAAAAAAGTAATCGGGTAATGATGACGATTTTGTCTCAAAAAGGTTGCGTCCCGGGGACGCACGTTGATTTGAGACTATGCGTCCCCAGCAAAAATCATGCGTCTAGGACGCAGGGACGCGGGCAAAGGAGAACAGTGCCTCTTTTTCTTCCCCCGGTTGTTCGTTTAACATTAGTTTGTACAATGCGATGAGTGAAACTGCGCTGAAGTTGAGCTGAGATTTCTGTTAGGATAAAACAAAAAAACTGAATATTCTTCTGTTCGGCAGTAGCTCAGGAGGTAAAGTGCGTGTCTTGGGATCAAGAAGTCGCAGGTCCGATTCCCGGCTCCTCCGTATAACATGAAGTGTCCTTGGGCAAGACACTGAATCTCTAATGCCCCCAATGACCTGGTAGTACCCTTGCATGGCTGACACTGTTATCGGTTGGTTGGTGTGCGTAAAAGTGTGAAGCACATTGTAAAGAGGTCTTCATTAACTTGAAAAACGCTCTATAAATGCAGACCATTTACATTGTATTATATTACTGTAGTGGGGTTTTTGTAGTATTTCTGTATTTTTTATTTTTACTTATTTTCAGAATGTAATCAAAATATATTTAGTTTTTTAGTAATTTCGTCGTATTTTTGTAGTATTTCTGTATTGGTATTTTTGTAGTAGACGCACGAAGAGCGAAAGCTGGCACCCGAAAAAATAATATTTTTTTTAATTATTAGGGGCGTGTGATGACTCTTTTGCCGGGTTGTAGTTTGCCCACCCCTGACTTAGAACAATATAGAGACTGTTTAATGAGTGAATTAATGGATATATTGAGACATCAAGTGGATAAAACGAGAAGTAAATGACTGCATCCAAATATATGGAGAATCAGAAGGTGCATACATTACCACTAAATGAATAAATCGTTTAAAATATTGATTAAAACCATAAAAACGATAGAACTCGTACAATTACGAATATATATGTATGCATTGACACATATCAATATTACAACAAAGAATTTTCAAAAAAATTGGGTTCCTGACAGCCCTCAATTCTGATTTCAGTTATTAATGGGCCAGATCCATCCTTCCCTCTGTAAATAGGACATTGTTCTCAATAAGTAGATGGCGGGGGAAAAAACATAAGTACTTTTGGGTACTCAGTGTTCATTTTACCTCTGAAAAGTGATGGGTCCCGGGGACTCGCATGTTCAAAAATCTATGGGTCCCAACAGATATCTATGGGTCCCCAAACTTTAGTGTTGTATTGAAATTGTAAATCGGCGACAAATATATAATATAAATCTATATATTTATTCAGTTTTAATCATCACCGTTTATTGATAATACAAATCAGTTATCACTTCAAGAGTTTTCAGTTCACAACAATATTGTACATTATACAAAATAATATTGCTGAAATATTAGTCTATATATTCATGCAGTTTTAATCATCACAGTTAATTGGTAATACAAGGCAGTTATCACTTCAGGTTTTCAGTTCATATATTCTTTGTGGTTTGCTGTCCCGCCACAGTTGTAATGCCTTCTCAAGGTCCAATTGCAGCAACGGAATTTCCATAGCTAATTTGTGGTTTTCATTGTGGTTAGGGTTAAGGTTAGGGTTTGCCAATCGAATGTGCTCTTCTGAAAGTTTGTATTGCGAAATGATTTATGCTATCCAGTTTTTTTGTCACGCTGGGTGCACGCATCACAGAACATGTAGCCTCCATTATCATCCTCCTCATAACGTAACCAGGAATATAATTGAGTCCATTTTGGCAGAAAAGTCCTTTTCTTGCTAGGAGTATTCTTTTGTTTATTATCTTTCGTCGAATCGTTCGCTTCAACACACGTGCTTTCCTTGCCGGAATTATTGCTGTTGTTATCACTCTCTGCATTATGTTTCGGCTTATTACTGACACTGATAAATGACCAATTTTGTGTTGATTTTTACCTAATACTGTTTTTTCGGAGGCATACTTAACCTTCACTCGACGACAATGATGTAATCTCGAAGCAACGAAATCTCGTTTGCCGAGATCGGCGTGCAGACGAAATCTCGAACCGCGAGACCAAAACAACAATGGCGGATCTGCCTGACGAAAAGTTTGAAGTGCGGTAAATCTTTGTTTTAAAAAAAAAGTAATCGGGTAATAATGTCAATTTTGTGTCAAAAAAGTTGCGTCCCGGGGATGCACGTTGATCCGACACTATGCGTCCTCAGCAAAAATGATGCGTACTAAATTAAATATTTCATTAGGCCAGTAAGTGTATGTGTCTGGAATACAGACGTAAAAAGTTACGTAAATATGTTAAAACATCAGATGACAGAAAAAGCGCTGTGAGGCATAGAAGCACCAGGTTGAGAGAAACACCAGGGTCCTTCTCCCCAGACCAAGAGTGGAGCACTTAGTTGATCTTAGAATGGAGCATCAGTTACCCACGGAGTTCACGATAACATATCTCTGCCCTGACATTATAGTGTGGTCCCAGAGGCAAGAGTGGTGCACCCCATCGAGCTCGTAGTGCCATCAGAAGGGGACATTGAGGCTACCTTTGAGAGCAAATAAACCAACAACCAAGTAATCTGAGCTGGTTGAAGAAGGCAATACAAGATTTGGGAGAGGAGGACGAGAAGAGCAGCTTTTGGCTCTGGTTTAGGAGTAAGGACAGGAGCTGGGGAAAAACACTTAAAACCCCAAAACAGCCCCAAGGAGGGAACATCTATCAGCTGCATGGGGTGGCAGGTAGACATCCCCGTCACTGCTCTGCCACCAGGAAACGTTCTAGTGATTAAAGGAGTGAACCGTTGACAGTGTTCTCGTTTGCTGGCGTCCCTGCGTCCTAGACGCATCATTTTTGCTGGGGACGCATAGTCTCAAATCAACGTGCGTCCCTGGGACGTAACTTTTTTGACACCAAATCGTCATTATTAACAGATTACTTTTTTTTAAACCAAGATTTACCGCACTCCAAACTTTTTGTCAGGCAGATCCGCCATTGTTGTTTTGGTCTCGCGGTTCGAGTTTTCGTCTGCACGCCGATCTCGGCCAACAAGATCTCGTTGCTTCGAGATGACGTCATTGTTGTCATCGAGGGAAGGTAAAAATCAACACAAAATTGGTCATTTCTTCGGTCTCAGGTATAAGACGAAACATAATGCAGAAAGGGATAACAACGGCAATAATTCCGGCACGAAAAAACGGCGGAGAAATTCTTTGGAAGATCTTGGAGGCTAGAAAAACACGTGTGTTGAAGCGAACGACTCGATGAAAGAAAATAAACAAAAGAATACTAGCAAGAAAAGGACATTTCTGCCAAATGGACTAAATTATATTCTTGGTTACGCTATGAGGAGGATGATAATGGATTGGACCTTGAGAAGTCAAGTCAAGTCATTAGCCCTTAATCACAAAGAGTCTCAAAGGGCTTCACAGGTTATGACACACACTATTATTTCAGACTATTATTACACTATCCCCTGATCTGGAACCAACATGAGGGCAAGGAAAAACCCAAAAACCACAACATGAGGAAAATGAAACCTTGAGAAGGGACGGCATTACAACTATGGCGGGACAGCAAACCACGAAGAATATATGAACTGAAAAATCTGAAGTGATAACTTGCTTTGTATTACCAATTAACTGATGATTAAAACTGCATGAATATATAGACTAATATTTCAGCAATATTATTTTGTATAAGGCACAATATTTTTGTGAACTGAAAAATCTGAAGTGATAACTGCTTTGTATTACCAATAAACTGTGATGATTAAAACTGAATGAATATATAGATTCATATTATATATGTTTGTCGCCGATTTACAATTTCAACCTCGATAACACTAAATTTTGGGGACCCGTAGATCTCTGTTGGGAGCCATCACTTTTCACAGGTCAAATGAACACTGCGTTGACGATTGGTGGTTCCTAGCTGGGCCATGGGCACTGGAGAAGGTGCGACAGGCGGGAAATACCAAGGACCTGTACTTTAATAGTGCGATGCTTCACATTTAAGCTGTATTCAAATGAGGAGGCAAGTCAAATATGCTGAGCTTTTCCCCTATTGGTTGTGCAGCGATGAACAATTGTGCACTTGTTGACCAACCAATAGTTGAAAACCTCTGCCAGTTTGACCCGCCCCCTCATTTGAATAATATTTTGTTTAAAATACACAACAAAATACTCGACATAATAAAAGACAAAATAAATACAGAAATGATTGTGAATACATTGTATTCATACATACATTAAGGTAATTCGTTACTTAACTATGTGTACATGTATTTGTATGGAATATATTTGTAGCTATTTTTTTTATTTTTATTTATACATTTATTTCTACTCCATAAAATTGAGGTCGCAGTTCCTAAAAAAAATGCCTGATGTTCAGGTCAAGGCTCATGGTAGAACACAAATTCTTCTTGATCACTAAATTTAAGACTCCAGTCCGGTATTTATTTGTATTTCAATCACATCGAAAATTAAAATGTAGGATGTCTTGTCAGCATACCTTCTACGGTACTCTGCTTCCACCTGGTGGTAAAATGTTGCATCGCACTGACAAGCGCTTGTTAAATTAAACAGGGACGCTTTAAGAAAGTTAACCCCCGTCATTCGCGGGGATCTAGGCCAGACAGAATGTTAGCAATATTTTTTTTGGAGCACTGTCATTTTTTGAAATAAAGCAAACAAATATACAAGACCTAAATAGTTGCCATGGAAACCGTTTGATTTGTATAACCATTATTATAACTATCAAACTGGCGATTGGACTCCTTATTTAAGGGACAGTGTATGATATTTAGTGCCTCACAAGTGGTAAAAAAAATAATCAGTAAAGAAAACAAGGAAAAAATACATGACCCATGATACCAATGTTATTTTTAAGAATATTCATAAGTCACATTTTTTTTCCTTTTACACAGCGGAATCCATACCTCGTCGTCACCGCCATGTTTGTCCATCATCTTGCTGCAATGCTGAGCTCCTTTGGTACTATTTTTATTTATTTTCGCATTAGACACAATAGTACCATCTACTGGTCAGATATCACGCAACATACCTTTAATGAACGCAATAGCTCATATTAAGCAGTGATAAACCTTACAAATACAGGGTGGCACCCATTTACTCACAGCTTGACAGCCCATGTAGAACGAAAAACAGAGATACTTAAAGTAAATCAAGTTAAATCTATTTACCAAATAACAAATATTGCAGCATCTTTCTCAGTTCTTTGCCCACTTGTAAATTTACCGTTGTTTATTATATGTTGCAGTATATCTTTTGTTTTTTCCTGTACAAAATTTGTCAAAAGGCAGACACAAATTGAAAAAATTAAAAAACGGAAAAAAAACACGGAAAGGTGAAGGCTGATAAGTATGAGACTCTAAAAATAGAAAGAAATCAAAAGTGCTCTGACCAAAGACTGCATTTCCCACAATGCCCATGGACTACACTGCAGTTTTTCCATATAAATGTTAAATGTCCAAGAAGATTCTTATCTTCATATATTTAGTTTCTAACATATATGTGTAATGGGTGCAATATTAAATTGCTGTGTTGAAATTCCTGCCGAAATATGTTAATATAGTTCAGGGGTCGGCAACCTATGACACGCGTGCCACCAGTGGCACACGGGGGGTTAACAAGTGGCACGCGAGCGCACGGCAATCTTTTCCTTATTCTTATCTTCTTCTTCTTCTTTTCTTATTAAATGTTTCTTTTTTAATACAAAACAATACAGGTTAATATTACAAACCTTAAACATACATAACATAAAAAATATAGCACTGAAGCAACTTACGAACAAATTTAACTTTTGAACGATTGTCTGGTTGGTAAGTAGGGCAGCGTTTGAATATGTTACATTTGCACGGATGTGGCCCTAAGTAAAAACGAGTTTGACACCCCATGATGTATCAGGATTTGTCAACCTTTTCGAAGCTGAAATAAAAAACTTTTTGTTACCAGTTTGATATGCATTTCTAAAAAAACATGTTATTACCGGGTAGTAATTGTTAGAGGTTAAAAGGGTCTCGGTCAACTACCAAAGTCAAGTCATGTTTATTTTTATAACCCTTAATCACAAGGAGTCTCAAATGAATGCATAAACCAGACTACTATTACACAAATCCCGGATCTAAAACCTACATGAAGGCAAGAGAAAACTCAAAACCCTCAATATGAGGAAATAATTAAAATAACATCGCGACAAAAGTTTCTCTTAATGTCACAAGACTCGTTAGTGTCTGCGATCGTTTGAAATTATTAGAACTATGAAAACGATACTTTTCTTCCTGTTCAGTTAATCTGCGCAGTCCCAATTGTGTTTGAAAAGGACCACATCTCATTTTACTGTAATTTACTGTGTTTCATTGCCTTTTTTTTTGCCCAATCAAGTTGAATAAGGAATTGATTGCGAAATGGTGTTGCCCGCTTAGTGATGTCATCATGAACATGAGTTGGGCTGGAAAACAATAATTTAAACATTTTAAATTTGGCATATACGTGGTTTTGTTGCATTTTTTTTTTAGCATTTGTATTTAGTTATCGCCACACATTTCTTTTGGGATTCGAATTTTCGGAACGCTGCGAACAGTCAAAATACATCACTTAACACACCTTGCTTTCGTCTGTCTCTCCAAATAGTCATATGATCGTTTGGCAGCAGGCTGCACCGCCACATTATGCCAGTTAGAAAGCTCATTTCCTAGAGAATCACAATGACCCATGACATATTTTAAAAACTAATCCGCGGGTGACTCTGGTGTTCTAACGGGTCTATCTGGGGCCCGCGGACACCACGTTGGATACCCATGTAGTATATTGAAAGACACACACACAAAGGCACATAATAAAATGTCTTTTTATTGTTGATTATAGAAGTGTAACAAATATAATTTCTTAAAAAGTCTCCAGCGCATGAATCTCAATTTCAAATCCTCTCGATAGAAATGTCCAGTGGCTTTTCCACCACTACCTGATATTTACAAGAATCATACTTATAATCATAATATTAATCTTCTTTCTTTTAAAACAATTCCCCACAAATGGAAATATTGCATCAACAAATCCCCCAAAATGGAACGATTCCCCGATAATGTAAAGAAAACGCTCAGCAATTGGAAATTAGCATCCCAAATCAAAAAAAAAAAAAGATAAAAACGAAAATGAATGTCCGACGCACGTTTGCACAAAAAGCTCGAAAGTTAATTTTGCATTTCTACTCACAAAAACAAAACAATCACAAGAAAAACCTCAATTTTTTTCAGTTGGAACCCTGCTACTCTGTGAGCCTGATTTGAAACCTGACCCCAATCAAACTTCCCTCTAGGCTTGATGTGAATGTAAATCCGAGACCAGGTTTTTAAACGCTAATACACCAGGCCCTGTCAAAAACAATAATTTGAAACCCAACTCATTTCAAACCTTACCTCTTTTCAAACGCTAAACTAGATTTGACACCCTAATCCTGATCGACACCTGATTTCCTTTTTGAAACCCTATAAAAGGCCAACCTTACTTATAAATTCACGTGTAGCCTTAAATCCTTATCAATTGTTAAAGCATAATCCATCCTAAAAAACCTCAACTCAATATTCATTTTAAAGGGACACTGTGTATTATAAAAAGTGGTCGGCGGCGCCCTCTGTTGGCTGCGGCTGCATCGGCTCGCTACAACGGGTCAGGTGCAATCGACATTTCGTTCTGTGTACATTGTTACACAGAATGACAATACAAGGAAATTATTATTATTATTATTATTATTATTATTAAGCGCCTCCTAGTGGTAAAAAACGAAAAAAAAAAACCTATTTGTTTAAATAATAAGAAAAAATACACGAGCTGTCATAAACATGCATTTTATGAAATTTGAGGCTCGACTGCAGGGAACTGACATGATTGTCCACCATCTTGCTGCTACGGGTGCCAAAAAGCACGACAAAAAGTAAAATCCTGCTTTTTGGTCACTGAGTTTCCATAGTTTGTATTTTTTCCTTTTTACCACTCGTTTTCTGTGGTACTACATAATACAGCATCATCTATTTGTTAAATATTACACAGTGTCCGTTTAAAACTTAAAAAAACCTAACGTATCTTGAAAGAATGATGTATTATGGATCAGACCCTCATTTTATTCCAGAAAGTAGATTTGAAACAATAACCCTGTCATAAAACTAATTATTTAAAACATTCCTAACTTGATTTATTTGTCATCTTTAAACCAAAAGAACGTCTCACTGCGCTCTTTATTATATCTGTGACAACAAGCACAAAAAAAAAATGAAAACAAAATAAAAGCAAATGTTTAAAAGAAAAAGGTAAACACAAGAAACACAGAAAAACTGTGTTACACACACAAAAAAAATCAAAAGTTCAACAGAAAACATCAAATAAAAGAAAAACAGAAGATTTGTTTCACATTAAAAGGTCTCACATCTATGTCATTTCTGTTTACTGTTTTCCATTCGTTGGGGTTTTCGCACACAGTGATAACAATAATAAATTAACGCAACAAAACGTGACAATCAAACATAAATCAACGACGAATCGTCCTTTTGCAATTACAATCGCACATTTTTAAGAAACTCAACCGCATCAATTAGTATAAACGATGAAACAATTGTAAATCCCTAAGAACTCCTCAGGAAATCAAATTGAGTGGTCATTTGTGACGTGTCATTGCGCCTCATTTCCACTGGGTGTCAGTGTTGTACAGAAAATAAATGCCAAAACGAAGTGAATGCCTCGTTAGGATTCATTTAGATTTGAACGAACCGAATGGGGGAAATTAACGCACGAAACGGGAACATTGAATTCAACTAAACATAACATTTCGAATCTTAATACCCTCGCAAAGGTTTGAAGTCAAACGCAACTGTCGTGGAAAGTCCTCCAAAAGCGCACCAGTGGGCTGAAATTGAAGTACATGTACTCACAAGAACGGGGAAGGAACAACCAACTACCTGTCTGCTTCTGTCGCCATTCAGCCATTATTATTTTGGTAAGTTTCATTTTAAACTTACTTTCATTGAAGTATTTCTTAACCATAAAGTCCAGTTTATACTTTAAATTTAGTTTTGAGTTTCTATTGTTACATTAACTACTAGCGAAAAAGCCCGGGGATTGTGCCTTGACCTGCTGCCATATTGACTAATTGTACACACAAAAACATCAGAGGCGGACATTTTGCTCTCCCCTTTGTTATTTAGATCACATTTTTACCACATTCTAAAACAGGAATGCTATTTTGAGCACATTTAGGGGACAGTTTAGATTCCAAGTCATGTGGAAATGTAAGCCAGGGGTCTCCAACCTATTCAAGCTACTTTTTGTTTCTAATTAGCGTAAAGGGCACCCTGTTTGCGATGCATTTCTAAAATAGCAACTAAGCTAAATGGATTTCTAAACGGCTATAAAGTAGCTTGATAGTTAGCTAGAAAGGTAAACGGGTAAAACAACAACTAGAAAGTAAAAATGCATCTAAACAGGCTTAGAGAGCAAAAAAAGAGCTAACTAGTTAGAAAGGAGGCCAAAATTTAGCTTGATAACTAGCAAAAAGTAAAACATTAGCTTGCTTAATAACTAAACAGGTAGGAAGATAGCCAGATAGCTAGCTTAAAAAAACGACTTTTTCTCATTCACTATAAAACCTCATCTCATCTCATCTCATCAGCCGTACCGCTTATCCTCATTAGGGTCGCGGGGGGCTGGAGCCCATCCCAGCCATCTCTGGGCAGTGGGCAGGGGACACCCTGAATTGGTTGCCAGCCAATCGCAGGGCACACAGGGACAGACAACTCATTCGCTCATTCACACCTAGGGACAATTTGGACCGGCCAATTCACCTGAAATGCATGTTTTTGGAACGTGGGAGGAAACCGGAGTGCCCGAAGGAAACCCACGCAAGCACGGGGAGAACATACAAACTCCGCACAGGAAGTCTGGAGCTGGATTTGAACCCACGACAGGTTCCCATGACATGAACTGTGCCGCACAAGCGCTAACCACTGCGCCGCCGTGCTGCCCACTATAAAACCTGTAAGTTGGAATTTAGTTTGTTGTATTTCTTGTAAAATAAACCAGTAAAAAGATGAAAAAAAAATTGTTCATAAGCAATTGAGAAGAATGACTAGTACTAAACAATTATCGATATTTGAATAGATTTTCTTTGTCCGTGATGCCCTTAAACCGAAATGTATTTATTTGATTTTCTAAAATAACTATCATGACAATGTTGTTACCAGGTTAACTATCAAAAAATGGGGTTCAATAAACTCAGTCAACCGATGAAAAAATAATGATACTAGAAAATCACGATGACCCAGCACTGGTGAGCAATTTTCAGAACAGGCCCGTGGGCACCTCAACTGTCCTTCGTGGGGCACGACGTTGGAGACCCCTGATATAAGCATTGACTCATTGAGTGCCATTAGCGGCTACAGACGTCAAAATTGAACCGAACTGGCAGGGAAACGCGAAGTGATGACTGACTGTACACTCCCTCCCCCTTTGCTAGCTCTACATGCTTCATTTGTCATGCCCGGTTAACTTTTGTGCGAGGAGCCCACAAGCAAAGGCACAAGATAAAGAGCGACATTTGGGCAAGGCGACCAATTTCCGTCCAGCCGCAGCGTGACCGCGAGGACACTGCGACGATGCGGTCGCACAAAAAAATAAAGGAAAAAAGTAATCACATCTAGCGTAAATCCTAAACTACAGAGCGCACAAGATTAAAACTCAACTTTAAGCAGGAGAAATGAACTCATTTACTTCTATTTTAAAGACATCAGCGGGGAAATGTCTAGTACATAAAAACAACACATTGTGCCGCGATTAAGACACTCGTTTGCGGACTGCGTCTGCAACTGTCAATTTTAATCAACTAGCGCAGCAGTCAATAATAATTAAACATTAAAATATACGCAGCAGTGCCACAAAACATTCTCAAAACAAAACTCGATGTACTATACTGACTTAAGCTATGAAGCCTGTACACACGCTGAGTCCTTGGATTGATGTTAAGATGTCCCATCCCTTCCGCACATGACAAATTGATAGAAACAACACATGGTCTCCTCTATAATACAAAAAAAAAACAAAATCATACATGGTTAGAGTTCAGGTGACAAATTTGTGTATGTTTTTTTTCCTATTGGACCAAAAACAGTGTTGTCATGTTAGGCTGTAATCAGTTCAATAACAGTCAGCCTGATAATTACTGTGTACAGCTCCTTATTAAGGAACTAGTGTCGGCATGTATATGTATTTTTTTATGTAGAAGCAATACTTTGTCTTCCCACTTACTTTGTCATTAGCACAAGGAAAGGGAACATGGAAGAGCCTACAATCAGTCCAATGGCTCGGATTTTGAATTTTAGTCCGTACAGTATATCGAGTTTTGTGTTGCGAATAGTGCTTGTACACAAACAAAAATGAGTTTCTTACATGTGGCTTTTAATGAGGCCCGCTCTGTAGTTTGGAATTTACGGTATATCTTCCACCACTCCCAAAACATTTTGGTCCAACGTCGAGATTTTTAAAACTTAAAGTGAGCCTTAAAGGCAAATTTTTTGGACACAAACCTCGCGCTCTTGCTAGCACTAGCCTAACGTTGCTACATTGTTGGTTTGGCGCTTTAGCATCAAGTCATACCATCAATTCAGGTCCTTGAGAGCTGTTCAAACCCCTGGTAATATAAATTTGTCTCAAGATGTAATAACCCCACCAAACTTTTGAAGGGTCTCCCAATGCTACGTTGATAACATGAACTGGTGACGTAAAAGCTTTTGAAGTTTTGGAAAAAAGCTGACACTGATGACAATTAAGTCCTTTTGTAAACACGATCACAGGAAGTGATGTCACTGGGCAGCGAATGAAGATCTCCTGTCGCCATTCTCCTGCCTGAAATTAAAACGGCGTCCGAGATAGGTTTGGGGAAGGGTCGTTAGCCAGGAAACGACAACGCTTCCACAACAATAAACAAGTTGGCTGTGATCCCAGAAAAAAAACTCTGCTTCCTGTCAGCTGAAAAGTAAACTTTGCAGGATTTGTACAAGGTTGTTCCTACTCCACTGCATTGGTCTGTTCTGGGGGGTCCTTCCTGATGACAGGGAGGGGGTGTGCCTCCGTGTTGAACACCCAATGCTCCAACGAGAGGTGGTCGTCGTCAGAGAAGAGCAAATACAGGTACCTAAAAACGGACGTAAGAAAAATTTAACTCTCGGTCAGGGTTCATACACCTTTCATTGACAGATTTAAACCCATTTTGAGGTATTTCAAAGCCAAATTACTCCAACACCATTCAAAGAAAAATAAAAATCCAGTGAGAATAATGTATTTTGCAGAGCTACAAATGTGTTTTTTAAACTTGCATGTGCTTTTATCAAGACATGATTTTTAAATCTTGGGTAAATCGCAAATGTATTTGATTTTCAGACAATTCTCTCCCCATATAAGTGGTGGGTAAAAATTTCAGTAATATGTTGCTTACCTTTTCAGGTGCAGGGATTTCTTCCCAATGCGAAACACTCCCTTAATTTTTCGCATAGCCCATAATTGTGCATAAATGATACGTAATTCTTACTCAAGGGAATTATGAAATGAGTATGTGTGTAAGTGTGGCATGCATCTGTATTTTTGGAAAGACCCTTAATAGTAAAATGCTATACAAACTAATATCAAGTGCCATTAACCAAAAGAAAACGAAGCATTGATAAAGCGAAGCCACGAGAGAGCAGTGTTGGTGAGAAACATGGCAACAATTTCAAACATTTACATGCCACTCACACAAAACTCAAGCACTTTTTAATCCTTGAAACCGCAACATTAAAATTCAAGGATTTCAAGCACCTGTACAAACCCCTGTCTGGAACTATTTCTGATCTTGAGGTGACATAACGCAACACCAGGGGTCTCAAACTCAATGGACTTGGGGGCTGCCGGAGCTAGGCTCAAATTGGGTTTTCCACCCCAAAAAAACTTAATAAAAACATTTTACCCTCCTTAAATATATTTTTTGATATTTGAAATGCACAATATCCAAATAGAAAAACATTAGGAATTTATATGAAAATGAAATGATCAGTAACAAATGAATTCATATTTTGAGCGGACCACACTTACATTAAAGGAGAATGTATACTATTTGACCACGAGGTATTGCTGCATGGTGTAATGCAAATGAATAAGAATACAAATTATGGAGACTTTTAGTGACCAACACGCAACATTTTTCCTCAATTTCTTTTGCCTGGCCTTTTGCGTCCCGTATTATGTAAGCCCTATATTTCTAGACGACGGTGCCAGTACTGGAGAATAGTGCCAGATTGCAACACAGATGTGCCTTGAATGTTTTCATTGGTGGTTTTTGCGGTAATTGACCAAATTACATTAGCGTGTTATCGGTCCTCGTGAATTAAAGGAAACTTGAGCGACTTGACATTAACACTGATCATTCTTTTTTGTATTATCGTTTCTTGATATCTTTACTGATGGCCTGATGATAATTCTGATGTATAAATTAAGGTCTTAATGTGAGTGGAAAGGTAAAATATTGTATGTCGTAAATATTTAATAAAGAACGGTCAAACCTCCCATTCTGTTACCGTTGTGTATTATGTCATGGATAATGTAACTAATTTCTCTCGAAGGGTATCATATGTTTTCAGACATCGCGATGTATTTAGAGCGTATACGTTGTAGAAACTAGCAGCTTGCCATTTTCTCCAGTGCCGCCCCGAAATATATATATATATTTTTTTAACCGCATTGTATTTAAAGCCGCAGTGTTTAAAATGTAGCAAAAAATAGCAGTTCGTAGTCAGGAATATACGATATAGGGTCCATTTATAATACAAAACATGAAATATAAACGGTACATATAGATGGCTGCATGTGATATATATTTTCTATTCTAAAAATAAGTGTTTCCATTTTTTGCCATTCATTTTTGCCCAAAAAGCCCAAAAATCAGATGCATCTTTTTGAAATTGGATACGTGTTTTATCTTTTTTCCCTCGTGTATTGCTTAGATATCGGATCGCAAACTGTATTGGTAGATACAAAAAACGTTTGTTTTTCCTCCTGGCCTAGTCCTTATGCCAAAGGTTTTAACCCAATGCGGCCCACCAAACAAACCTTTGCCCACCCGTGCTTTAAAGATTGACTTGTGATTGATGGACCGCCCTAAAAAAATAAAATAAAAAAATCGTCTTACTTGAGCGTCTCAGCCAGGAAAAAGCTCTGCTGCACGTTGTCGTGGTTTGGTGTAGACGTGTAAACGTCTCTGACGCCGCTGTAGCCGCCCTCCACCCGACAATGCTGTTCCAATGCCTAAACGGGAAACAAAAAATAGTTTAGTGTACGAAGGTTAAAATGAGGCATTATTTTCATTTTCATTGCCAACACAAAGTATGAATTGTAATTGAAGAAAATAACTAATCTAGCATCGTATTGAGGGCATTAGAACTGGGGCGTCTCCTCCGAGGTAATTGTTGAAGTGTCCTTGGGCAAGACACTGAACCCCTAATGTCCCCGACAAGCAGGTAGACACCATGCATGGGTGACGCTATCGGTGTGTGTGAATGGGTAAGCGTGAAATACATTGTAAAGCGCTATATAAATGCAGTCCATTTACCATTATAATGGAAGTCAAATGTAAGGACAAGTGGTTACCAACACATTAGTTTCCAATTACCAAAGGTCATCACTGGAAGATATTTTAGGCAAAAAGGAATTCACAATTTCATTTTAATTTTTAGTTTTCTTTCCCTCTGATTAACAGATCGATAAACACGTATATTTTTAGGCAAGACAGACAGAGAATAAACGCATTCATTTGGGGTAAATATAATTTATCCCTGCCATCATTAATAAAAATTGGTGACTGACAAATCATTTTGCCTAAGACAATGTATATTGTTTAGTGCCTCCTAGTGGTTGGAAAAACACCTTAATTAAATAATAATATGTGTACTATCATATCATTAGTTTTGTAAATACTGGTAGGTTGAGAAATTAGCATTTATTTTACATAACATGAGGCCCACCTTAAGTTGCTACGGGTACCTGAAAACGTCAAATGAATCTTTGTAGTTTGTATTTATCCTTGTACTATTTTGCAATAGTTTTTTTGGTTTCTTATTCCAGGGGTTGGGAATTTTTTTGACAAAGAGCCACACCATATACTCAAAATTCAACAAAACTGTCAAACCCGCTCTCCAGACAAAAGCTAATTCTTCCTCACATTTTATTTTACTGCATGATGTTTGATGATTCGATAAATTTATGAAATTCTAAATACACCACTTAAAAATTTGTATCCCTCCAGCAGTTACTTAAGAATTTTGAGGGTCATTTTGAATGACATTTTTGTTTCCAAACAGGGTACGAGCACAAGTTCTTATGCAAAAATGCCACAAAATAATGCAATGATACCAATGTGTTTACCTTCATAGAGAAGGAGTGTGGGCCTCCTGTCCCGTATATAGCTCCACCCATTCCTACCGTTTACAAATTATAATTGCCCTAGGTGCTTTGCCAAAGCTTCAGTGTATTTATTAAAGTTTGTCGTGTGGCTTTTCATTATTAACGGTCTAAACAATGAACATAGAATGCTTAGTGAGCTTCCATATACAGGATTATTTTGCGATTTACAGCCAAGACGGCTGTTGGTGTGAAGCCTTGACTTTTAACTGCAGTGCAAATTGTGAGAGAGGTTCTGATTTCAGTCCAGTATACATATTTCATTTCAGAGCCATATGTACCTTATTTTCTGCACTATAAGGCACACCAGGTTATAGGGCGCACCCCCAAAAAATAGTTTTTGGTCCTATATTTTCCATACATAAAGCGCACCGGATTATAAGGCGCTACAATGGGAACGTAGACAAAACAGTCAGATAGTTCAGTCAAACTTGTTACCCCCTTAACATTCCAAAGCTCACCCAAGTTCTCTTGCAGCCATCACGTTCAATAATGATACGTAACCATGGTCTTCTCACAACCGTGAGTGTAGTAAATCCAGGAGAGTAAAATATTTACAAATACAGAATATTAAAAAAAAAAAAATTCTATGCCGTAGTGCAACCCAACCAACGTGTGATTCATCTTTTTCGGCCAATTGCAGGCCTTGTTTCGCCCATTTAGCCTATGCGAGCCTGTAAATGACAAAAAGGATCCACCCCCTTTACCTCCGAATAACATTAGCCAATAGTGACTGATTCAAATGATGATTGACACATTGGCTAGGAAATGAAACGCCGGTATATAAATCCCAGCATACACCACGGACGACTTCGCCTTCGGGGGAAAATCTAGTCGGCGGTTGCTTGCTTTAGTTGCAAGACTTTGCGACTTAATATTGATCCACATATAAGGCGCACTGTATTATAAGGCGCATGGTCAGCTTTTGAAAAAAATAAAGGATTTTAGGTGCGCCTTATAGTGCGGAAAATACGGTACTCATAAAAAAGCCATATGTTCCCAACCTACACCATACAGCAACATATAGTGGTCAAAATAATATACACTGTCTTTTTAAGTATTGTTTCGTTGGTTATTAGAAAAGCAAGAAAAAAAATTATCCCGTAAAAAAAAAATCACTCAATTGGTAAACAAATATTAATTTTTAGGGTTTTTAGCTATTTACTATGAATTCCTGACTACAAGCCCCAACATTTAAACCCTGTGGCTTCAAATACTGTGCAGCTTATTTTTATTTGTTGTCAAATAATAAACAGAGTCCCTTTAAATCATTTCTATTCGCTGCCATTCTAATAACAATGTTCGATGCTTAGTCATCAATGGGACTGAATCACTTTGAAATCATTATTTTAAATATTAAGTTGATATTTATAGCCCCACTCAATACTATTGGGATTGCTTTCCCTGTTGCTAGATGCTGTGATGTGATGTAAAGGTTGCATTACCATAACAGCCTCCCAGCCCCACTCCCTGTACTTTGGGTCGTGGGTAAACCTCCACATGTACATGTAGGTCTCGATGACTTCAGGCCGGAGGATGAAGTACTTCTCGTTTTGGCGCGTGGCTATTGCTTCCACGCCGCCGTCGAAACGGAACGCTTCAGGGCCCAGCTTTAAAGCTTACAAAGGAAAAAAACAGAACTCTCAGAATGGAAACGCCTCACTTCGACATCAAGCAGTCGGCATCCGAGTACCGGTTCTGGCGTAGGACTCGTGACAGGTCCTGGCAATCTCTGCCGCTTGCTCCATCTGGTGGCCCGTTTGGTCGCCGGGCGCTCCGTCGGCGCCGAGCGCCACCATGCCGCCAGCGAAACAGGTTAGGTGACCCATCTTGTGTTCCAGGAGGCCCCCCTTCCACTCGGCAATGTACGTCAAGCCCCCACTCGACTTCCTCATCAGGTTGCTTTCGATGGCCTGCCGGAGAAAGGTGTTTTATGTACCGTAAATTCCAGATTGCAATTAATGAATAAAAGCTGCATTCTTAACTTTAAGAAGGAAACTCAATTTTATCTTTGTGAGAGCCGCACCGCATCTTAAGCTGCATGCTTGAACTGCCATAAAAATGAACTACCGTATTGTCTGCACCATAAGGCGCACCAGATTATAAGGAACCTCATCCCCCAAAAATGGTGTTTACCCATCTGTTTTTCAGACATAAGGCATACCGGACTATAAGGCGCCTGAAATTGAGACGGCAGGACTACAGAAAGCGGTACCGTGTCTATTTGCTGCAATGCAATTGATCAGTCAGTAAGTGGTGCTCATCAAAATTGCCAAACATAGCGGGCAACAGGAATTGAACCCGAGGAGTGACACTAGACCACCAATGATACAGGCATTCGATTTTATCGAATTATCACATTATTTTTACTTGTGGTGCCTGAAACACTGGTCTCTATTGTGCGTTTTGTTCTGCGTTCTGATAGGTAAAACAGTCTCACCACTTCATCACCTGTGCATACAAAACGTTGCGGTTTAATATTTAGAATAGAATAGTATAGAATATACCTTTTTTTTGTCATTGTTACAACATGGGATATATTGTGACAACGAAATTAGACGTGGCACTCCAGGTCCACATTTTACAGTGAGGATATAAGGAAAAGAACAAAAAAGATGTTTGTACTGTCCTTATTGTATAGGCTTTGTTTTCCTCCGGAGGGGGGGGTGTATGAGGGGGTGAGGGACAGACAGAGATGGGCGGATCCAACTAGATGTTTGATCTTACTGTACACACGGTCCAGTGTTTTTTCCCTAAATTGCCCAGTCCACGTATTGAATGGATTTGGGAAGTACAGTCCTTGAACATGCCCGATTAAAGTCGCCGGCGACGATAAAAGCTCCGTTGGGGTGTGCAAGCTGCTGTTTATTGATAGCATTAATTTATACGCATGTAAAAGATTTTGTATAATATTTCAGGGTTCTTACAGCTTAGTTCAAGACTTTTTAAGCGCCTTTTGAAATCATTTTCAAGATCAAGTCAGAAAAACTCGACGGTTATGGTAGTATATCATCATAACACAGCATTGGTTCATCAATCGACGAATACTGCCGACCTCATTTGCTCAACATTGGATGCAACAGGAATAGAACCTGGACCGCGGAGATGCGACAGCCGAATCCTAACCACTAGGCCGCTATACTTGTGGAAGACAAAGGAAAATGCATAATCATCATTACACTAGTTTTACTTATGGTGCCACGTTGTACACCATTGTAATGGAGCATTGTGGTAAACAGTTCAGCCATAATAACGTTGTGCAACGTGGTACCATAAGTAAACATAGTTTGATGATAAAGTCTAATGTTGTTTCCTATGCCATCTAGATCCCTAGTGGTCTAGGGCTTACACAATGGATTTGGGATTATTAATTTTATTGTTATTTTTTCTTATTATTGGGCCAGGCCGCAAAAATTAATTCAGATATCAAACCGATCTGTGGTACAGAAAAGCCACTGACGTAAAATGTGAACCCTATGATTTTAGACGAAGGGCCAGGTTAAGCATACCGTGGAGAATAGTGCCAGAATGGAACACAATGAGGGTTTTTGTGTTGTTTACATTGGTGGTTGCCACTGTACTGGACCAAATTTTACTTGTTTGCTACGCTGATGATACAGAAAGTGAAGTTAAGCATGTTTGATTGGTAACTTCCGCTTCTGTTTAATTCAAATGTATTGATTTGAGGGTGGAAAGGTTTAAATATCATATGTTGTAAATATTGTTTTACTGTCAAACCTTCCACTTTGCTCCCTGTTATGTATTATATGAGGAATGTTGGTCAAAACATGGACTCATTTCTCTTGAAGGGCATCATAAATGTTTCCAGAAGTCACAGAGGTGTTTTGTTTTTTTACAGTTCATGTGCTTCGGACATCGGCAACTGGATATTTATTTCAGTGCTCCAAAAATATAAAAATATTAAGCCGCACTGTATTTAAAGCTGCAGCGCTTAAAATGTGAGGAAAAAAAACACCAAGTCTGGAATTTCACACTGTAAAGTACACACGAGTTTCTTCAACCAAAGTAAAACGCTCATCGACTTTTTATCTTCTCTCAATAGATAGATCACTTTTAATCCCCAAGATCAAAAGAGATTAGGGAAAAAGTATCTCCTCAAGATTAATGTTGCGTTCAAGATGCCGCGATGACGACAAGAGCGCGCAAGCAAATTAATCCGTACGGTTTTGTCATGCGAACGCATGCTAGGTTATGCTAGCGTGCCCGCATCTGCTCCATCTCTCACGCTGCAGCAACATTGCGCGTTTCACCGTGAAAGAACTCATGATTACTCAAGAGCGATGCGGAGACGTGCGTTAATGTATGAAGATGATGATTATACGCTCATGTGCTTTTTCATAATTTTACATATGGTACCGCTGGATGAGGGGATTTCCCATGAAGAAGTTTGAGGAACAAGGTTCCACTTCTCTTTGCGGCTTAAATAAAAATCTAATTTTAAAAGAACATGTGACATTGGACAGCACGGCGGCGCAGTGGTTAGCGCGTGTGCGGCACAGTTCTGAGGTCGTGGGAACCTCCTGCGTGGGTTCAAATCCAGCTCCAGACTTCCTGTGCGGAGTTTGTATGTTCTCCCCGTGCTTGCGTGGGTTTCCTCCGGGCACTCCGGTTTCCTCCCACATTCCAAAAACATGCATTTCAGGTGAATTGGCTGGTCCAAATTGTCCCTAGGTGTGAATGCGCGAGTGAGTTGTCTGTCCCCGTGTGCCCTGCGATTGGCTGGCAACCAGTTAAGGATGTCTCCTGCCCACTGCCCGATGATTGCTGGGATGGGCTCCAGCACCCCCGCGACCCTACTGAGGATAAGCGGTGCAGCTGATGAGATGTGACATTGGACAGCACGGCGGATCAGTGGTTAGCGCGTGTGCGGCACAGTTCTGAGGTCGTGGGAACCTCCTGCGTGGGTTCAAATCCAGCTCCAGACTTCCTGTGCGGAGTTTGTATGTTCTCCCCGTGCTTGCGTGGGTTTCCTCCGGGCACTCCGGTTTTCTCACACATTCCAAAAACATGCATTTCAGGTGAATTGGCCGGTCCAAATTGTCCCTAGGTGTGACTAAGCGAGTGAGTTGTCTGTCCCCGTGTGCCCTGCAATTAGTTGGCAACCAGTTCAGGGTTTCCCCTGCCCACTGCCCGGAGATGGCTGGGACGGGCTCCAGCCCCCCCGCGACCCTAATAAGGATAAGCGGTACAGCTAATGAGATGAGATGTGACATTAATTTGGCATGTGGGTGTATCGGCACCAGATATTTGCCATTTTTAAATGACAAAACTGTAACATAACACTGTCCTGTTGTCATTGAGCGCAATGTTCTTGATAGAAGTCATTTAGTGTAGAAGAATCATGCGCAAATAATCTATTCACAACCGTTATTTATTCTAGTGTTTTTCAACCGCAGCACAGTAATTGTCGTACTGAGGTAAATTCTCCAATTTGTGTGTCTGTACGGTCTAGCGGTCTTCCATTTGGATTTACTTACCTGGATATGCACCAGCGCTGACTGTTTGAATTTGTTTCAATGAAAGGAATGTCCCTTAGCTCAAAAAAGGTTGAAAAACACTTGGTTTATCAGGTAACAAAACTGAGCTAATTAGAATCGAATAATCTTTAAATGGTAACCTCAGTCAGGTTGTCCAAAAAAAAAAAACTAGCACGGAAAATGTCGAAATCGCAATACTGGTCTAAAATCGTTTCCCCCAAATTACGCAGCCCTATTGCCTACTTTTGTTTTTGGTAATTACTGCACAGTTTTTGTGAATCCTATCAATTTCATTCACTTCTCAAATATCACTTCATTTGTCTGCTATAAGATATTTAACGGCAATTGCTGATCCCAACAACCCACGATTTATAAAGGGAAATCTTGAAAATGATCAGGGGTTCCCAAACGTTTAAATACAATTTTGTAATTATACCGTAAATTCCGGACTATAAGCCGCTACTTTTTTCCCAAATGTTCAGCCCTGCGGCTTATTCAGTGAAGCGGCCAATTTATGGAATTTTTCTAACTGCCACCAGCGGCGCTAGAGTATTAAGGTAAGATTAACACCAGTAGAAAATGGGCGCCAAGAAAGACAGCAACCTATAAGCATTCATTGTCTGTAAAGTTAAGATACGTTCCGATAATGAGGAAGACGTTATGTGGAGGAAGTTAAGGACGACCTACCGTGAATTTCACAATTACGGGATCCTTTTTTTTTTAACAGGCACGTTTGCTGCATTGCAAGCGTGTTCCTAGTAGCGTTTTGCTACCCTTCACAGACACGGTTTGGGATGAAAGTTATATTATTATTATTAAAGCTTTGAAAACTCTCTCGGTGTACCGTCTTTCTTCGTAAATATGTGTAACCATGTATAATATGTATTTGCAACTGTATATATTTGTAATGTATTTATTTTAGAGATTTATTCTTGTTATGTGTTCTACGGACGAATCAAAAAGAAGGGGCGGAGCACACGCGGGCTGATGGGAATTGGGGTAAAGCTGAGTTACCGGTAGATCTGTCTGTTGTCACAGCGGATAATAGTGGATATATATTTTTGCCACCCTTAACTTTGGAAATATACATTTTGTTTCCTTGGATTACTTTCAACGGGACCCGGACTTTACAAGTTTGCATCATACGTTAATTACGGGTATCATTTTCCGTGTATGCCAATTGCGACTCTAGGATTGTCTACTATCAATGCAGTTAAAGCTAGGACCTAATCTTTACCGTTTGAGCTAGGACCTTATCAAGGCTGTGGAGCTAGGACCTTATCTTTACCGTTGAAACTAGGCTGTAAAGCTAGGACTTTATCTTTACCGTTTGGTAGAGAATACCTTGTCTTTGCCTTCCGCCTTGTGATGTCACAAAGCTATGATCTTTGATTTTTGCAACTCGGAGATGGCATAGGAGCTTGCTCTGTCCACTCCACGCAACGGCCCGGTATTGCAGTACCTCCGGGAACGGTGCATTCGCAATGATCGCAGCAAGGCTTTAAGGCTAGGACCTTAGCTTGGCTTTTTGGCTGAGAGTAAGTGTCCCGGCTCCTAGGCTTTGTAGCGTATTATGAACTGACCGATAACGGATAATGGATAATGATTTATGAACAAGCTAAATAACCTTTAAAACCCCTTAAAACCCCCCCCTACAATCGTGGAGCTTACAGCCCGGTCTGGGTTAAACTTGTGATTGTGTCACATGCGGGCGCACGCGGCTTATACATGGGTGCGGCTTGCGTAAGAACAAAAGCAGCAGATCTCTCAAAAAATGGTGGGTGCGGCTTATAATCAGGTGCGCTCTATAGTGCGGAATTTACGGTATATTTGGCAGCTCTACTACAAAACAAATTTAATAATGTGCTCCCGCAGATACAATCATGACATGTTACAATGTGATGCATCTCGACGTTTGGAGCGTGTGTGTTCATTTTTGTGTATGAGAGGCTGTTTGAGAAGTAATTCATACTTGCTTTCACATTTAACATCGTTCTCTCCCATATGCACAACTATACTCTTATACACAGTCATGCCCACACACAAACACTACTATACTGTCTAATAAACACCACTATACTCACACACACACTATATTATACCTACACACACATAATACCATACTCCCCGACACACAACTATAGACTCTCCCACCCACACACACAGTATTATTCTCTTTCAACCAACACTTCTATTCTTTCTCACTCACCATTAGATTCAAGATGTCATGGATTTCTTGAAGAGTTTTACATATTAGCCATGTTTTTTTTTTAATTGATGTTGACTATGTTTTGGGGCAGCACAGCGGCGCAGTGGTTAGCGCGTGTGTGGCACAGTTCTAAAGTCATGAGAACGAACCACCTGTGTGGAGTGTGCATGTTCTCCCCATGCTCGCGTGGGTTTCCTCCCACATTTCAAAAACATGCATGTCAGGTTAATTGGCCGGTTCAAATTGTCCCTAGGTGTGAATGAGTGAGTTTTCTGTCTCTGTGTGCCCTGCGACTGGCTGGCAACCAGCTCAGGGTGTCCCCCGCCCACTGCCTGAGGACTGCTGAGATGGGCTCCAGCACCCCTTGGGCCCTACTGAGGATAAGCAGTGAAGATAATGGATGGACTACGTTTTAACTTCTCAAGGTTTCTTATTTTCCCTTATGCTGAAGTGTTTGAGTTTTTCCTTGCCTGCTTCCCTGTTTCAGATCAGGGGATAGTATAATTGTGACCTGTGCAGTTCTTTGAGACGTTTTATGATTAAGGTTTTAACAAATAAATGTTACTTGACATTCAAATTTCTATTACTATAGGGTTTTTTTTCACACATAGAGTAATGTTCACGTCACCTCTCTGTGTTAACCAAGGGGATGAACACTGATCTTTGTTTATATGTTGAGTTGCTCCAATTATAGTGGTATATGTAAGAGAGTATAGTAGTCAGGGTTGGGTAGGGTTACTTTAACTTGATTACTTTCAATGACTTAGATTACTCCAATACCAAATAGGCTAATAAAAGACAAAAAAGAAACTAAATATGAATAAAATTACTAAGTTTTGTGCAGACTTGGGGAGTAACGGAACACATGGAACTGCAAAAATGATGTTGGCAAGCTGTTTGGATTGATTTTCATTTTGTTTCTGTCGCATTTTAAGTTAGTTTTGCCGGAGATCAAAGCCAGGAGAGAAAGCTTACCACGTGTTGTGAGTCATCATTTCATTCATATTTATTTGAATAAGTGGTATATGTGAGCGAGTGTACTAATGTGTGTGAGACTATAGTAGTACGTGTGAGAGAGTATAGTAGTGTTTGTGCATTGAAATGACTGTGTTTGTTTGAGAGTATAGTTGTGCATGATGTTATATATGATGTCTCATCCCGTTAAAATATGATTTCCCTCTCCGACAGCCATATTTGTGTGTGTTACCTGCAAGGCGTCATAATACATCCTCCTGGCCTCGTCGTCCGTCTTGTCAGACATGAGCCAAGCTTTGAGCAAATACTCGTAAAAGCTGTCACCAAGGCCGCCCACCGACACATGATCTGCAACACGAGCAGCGCTCACATTAACTTCCTTCTCTTTTCTCACACTCGGCAGCATCACCCTCATCCGACACGGAGACGGTAAGATTACAAAAATGGCAAAACCCGATCAAACGCGGTGTAGTGTGGGAAAAAAAGCTATGGCTGTTGTGTGCGTGCAGGGATTAGAGTGTGTTGAGGGAGAGAAGGTGTCAGGGACATAATAACGACGATAAGGGAACAAGGAGATATAAAAAGGTGATCTTTTGTCATTTTTTTTTAATTAAAAAACTTTTCATTACCTGGCCTTGGCTTTGCATATATTTCAATTAGAACAATATTGTAGGTTCTTATTAAGAAATAATAGTTATTCCATGACTTATGTCGGTTTCTAATCAGTGAACGGTAAAATGCTTTTGAGACTTTTTGGGATAAAGGGCTATACAAATAAACATGACTTTGTTTTTCTGTGAGGAAATAATTCAGATTGTTTTCCTGTTTTAGTTTTTACATTATTATTTTTTTGAAAATGGCTGCAGCTTCAAATGGCAACAATTTAAAAGAGAAAATAAAATAAAGTTTGTACACATGGCCAAATTCAAGGACTTTCAAAGCCATTTTTTCAATTTCAATAAAAGGAGAAATCTGGTATGAATTATATTTTGCAGATCTACAAATATATCTGCAGTTTACATTTGCAATTTTTTCTCTTGGCTGTGTTTTTATTATCAAATGTTTTTTAGATCTTAAAATAGTGAATATATTTGTGGATCTGTTTACAGTTTGTGTGTAAACATTTGAGATAAGTCTAACCCTACATTCAGTAGGTAGTGGGTAAAAATAATAGTAATACGTAGCTTACATTTTCAGTTGCAGAAAGTCATTCCCATTACAATGTACCACTGGGAAACACTACCTTAATTGTTTGCATGGCCCGTAACAAATGTCCATAATTGATACATAACATTTGCACGAATACACATTTCATAGTGTCCTGCTTAGGTGTAGTATGCACCTGTCCTCTTGGGTGTGACTAGTAAGGGGAGGTTAAGCTTCATAGGACAATGCCGTACAAACTAATGCCAGCTGCAGTTAATCATGAAGAAAAAAGAAATGCAATGGTCGACGTCATTATGAGCAGACTTGTTCAGAAACATGGCAACAATTTTAAGCATTTACAGCCGCTTCATCCAAAATGTAAGCACTTTTCAATCCTTGAAAAAAGCATTTTCAAAGATTTCAAGCACCTATACAAACCCTTTCTAAAAAAATATGCCCAGCTAACAATTTAATAAAAAGTAACAAACTAAGATAATTGTAAAAATATACAATAATACGAAACAATGTAGTTAAAATGTCATGGTATGCTGTGTGAACAGATAAGTCTAACAAAATAAGACCAATTCAAATAAATACATTCCAAAATGCATGTTTGTATGACAGTACATGTTTTTGCTTACTATTTTAATCAATATATTTTTTAACCAAGTTTTTCTACCAGTAGGTGGCACTTAATAAAGAAAATAAAGTCCTTTAGTACAGTTTAGTATGAAATAAAATTTAATGAACACACAGGAAACCTAAATAACACACCATTGTGACCGTATTAATGTGATGGTGCTTTTTCACATGGTTAGCGAGAATGCAAAACGATACGAATACAAATCCATTTTTAGCTATGGTGCCATGTTAAAAGAAACGAAGAGAGTGACAGATGCTCTAAATAGAGCATGATGAAATAATTTGACTAACCAAAGACGAAAGCTACTTTAAATACCGACAGTTGCAGATGCTTCACCACAGATGTAGAAGCCAGCAAAGTATTTTTTTTTTATTAGACACCCCGAGGTCATAAATCATTCAGCTAATGCATTTCAATGGTAATTATGTAATAAGCCAAATAAGCATTAGAGCAACTTTTTGGGTTGCCGTCCCGCGGATTGAACGTTGCCTTTTCAAGTCGGAACAACAAAAACATCCGATTCAATTTGTGCAAAACGTTCACTGTGAATTATTAGAACAGATGAATATTTTAGTGTCAGACCAAAAAAGAAATCACTATTTAAAATAGATTAAACATTTTGACTGCATGCCCCCCTCGTGTCTCTACGAATACTTAATAAGGAAAAAAAAAAATCCCGTTTTCTTTTCAACTTTTAGTGACAGATTCAGAATTTGTGAGGTTTTTCTGCACAGTCCTCTCCCTTTCTCCTTGCAAGTTTAAAATTAATTTATTTCTTCTCTCTTGGCTTGGGGGGCCCTAAACATTGAACTTATCATGTTTCAACTGTAAGTAGCTGAATAAGAAATGTCTTTATAGAAACTAAAAATGGGGACCCCATTAAAAACAAAGTTTCAAATCCATTTAAATCATTATTTATTGTGATGGTATGATTGGCTGCATTTAGCAGAAATAAATTATATGCAGGACTGTGTCATAAAATTTGAATGTTCTGATAACGTTCTTAATTTCTTGCAATTTAAAAACAAACTGAATTGTCATATGTTCTGGGTTTATTTTCTATTGATTGAAATATTCCAAGTTCTTTTTTTTTGTCTGTTTTATTGCTGATTACGAAACTCGAATATCCAATCTCAATACAGTAATCCCTTGTTTTTTAGGGGGTCATGTTCCAAAAATAACCTATTATATGCTGAAACCAAAGAAAATACCCTTTTTTTACAGGTTCAAGTATTTGTTTAACATAGTGCTTTAAAAACGTTAACTACCGTCAAATATTATTTAAGCGGGGAGAGGGTTTAACCAATCAGAATGCAGAACACAATGCAAATCTGCAAAGTAGCAAAAATGTGAAAAGTAAACCGCGTTACAGTGAGGGATTACTGTATTAGAATAGAATGAAAAAAATATACTATAAGACAGCAACTTTTCAGAAAACAGCCCAGATTTGGTAAACTGAAAATGTGTGATGGCCGACTATTCAGGCTAGGAGTCTTTAATAAATTCACCCACCGTGAAAGGTTTGCAGTGCTTGCAATTAACGCCGCGACCTCGTAGATTGCCTTTGTAGCATTTTTATTTGACTGGCAGGGTCTTGTGATAAAGCGCTGTCATGCCGTCAAAACAGCTTCCAGTTGCTTCACCTTTTCACAGCGTTTGTTTCCAGTTAGCTTTTTGTTTTGAGATTATATTCTTTGAAAACAGCCTCAATCTCTTGGCAAATTAGGCGGACGCAGTTGTTTCGGATTTGGGTGAAGAAAATACTCCAATTTACACTGGCCCCCACAGTCAACTTTCCTTGTTTTATTTACAGTCGCCCTGTTGTAAATGGGGTGGGCTAAAATTTACACAGAAAGCCAAGGACAAGGAGGCAAAAGGGCTACTGCCATCTGTTGTAATGGTAATTTTCTTTTGATACAAATTTATTTTTATATATTTTTTATATTTATTAAAAAATTCTAATCACAAGCGGTAACTGGGCTACATGCAGGACTTTGGACATGCCTGCTGTAAGCAATATTTAGAAAATGCTTTTACTATTTCAGTTAACTTGTATCCAGACTATATGACATTTTTAATTGCAAGACATAAAGACCTTTATCACAATACTCCAATTTTCTGAGACTGTCCTGAATATATCATTTTTTTACTTTTCTGCTACATGAACATTAATAAAAAATGTGTAATTGTTAAAAAAAAAAAAAAAAAAAAAGCATGGCACTTACGTTGACCCCATTGGCCACTGTTGGGGTTCAAGTAGTTGGGGTACAGTCCCTGAGGTTTATCCAAGCGGTTTAGAACTTTGCGGATGTTCATGACCTATGAAAACAAAATACACTTTTTGATGCACCAAGGTAAATCATGTCTTGGACGAAAAAAACTACCCGTTGTGTTCCTTCGTACCTTGTGAGCAAATTCAGGATTTCCCGACAATTTGCTGAGGTGCATAAACTCCAAATGCAACGTTCCGTATTCGGCCAAGATGCTGCTGCCGCCGGATGCCCACGGCCAGTTGCGACCGATTCCACTGAACAGAACCACAAAGATACAAAAATAGATCAAATATATCTAATTATTAGATTGGTCCAACTTTGGAGTTTGTTTTGTACGAAATATTTCAGGTTGTTCTAAACTCGGTGCAGATTTTGGGCTTGTTTTGTACGACACCACCCAATTTTAGGGAGGTTGTTTTGAGCACATTGATACTGTTATTTTAACCAATTGGCATTTGAATTGAGATATCCACTGGCACAAAAAGACCTAATTTTGGGTGTGTGTGTGTCGTTAAATGAAAAGACCTTTGGTTCAATAAAACCCTTTGTTTTGGAAAATGACTACAGTGATACCTCTACTTACGCACGACTACGTACGAATTTTTTTAGGTTACGAGCAAACAGTGTAAAAAAAATTACCTCGGGGTACACATTTTTTTCCAGGATACGAATAAACAGAGCAGTTTTTCGGTGCTCCGCAGTATGCGTGAGCGCCGGCATGCTCTTGTGTCTACCGCTTCTTTGTGTCCACTCTCGGCCCCATTCCCACTCTGTGGTACTGTACTCTACTATATGCTAGCGATACGAAACATTAACGATGGACCCCAAGAACGACATTCGGAAAAGTTAACAGCAGGGAGAAAAGAAACTGACAAGAGTTTTTCTGGACATGGCAACAAAGCAGGAAATAATTGAACGGTATGAAAAGGGGGATGCGTATTTGTGATGTCGGCAAAAATTCTACGATCGCTACGATATTAAACAGAAGGAAGCGCTAAAATACTTCCCACCATCTCTATCCTTCAGCCCATGGACCAACACGTCATCGCAAACTTTAAAAAAACTACACAAAACACCTGTTCAGGAGGTGTTTTGACATTACTGAAGACACACAGCTTACCCTACGTGAGTTTTGGAAGGGGAACTTTGACAATGTTGTTTGCCTCAATATAATTAACATGGCCTGGCAGGAGGTGACCAGATGTAACCTTAATGCAGCCTGGAGAAAACTTTGGCCTGATAATGTTCCCCGGCAAGAAATTGAGGAGTTCGAGGTCGGAGAATGAAGTGGACACAATCATTTCACTGGAAAAGGACATGGGTCTCGATGTGGATGAAATTGATATAAATGAACTGATACTGGGGCATAATGAGGAGCTTTCAACAACAGAGCTGCAGGAATTGGAGGCGATGCAACACACCGATGTGCAGGAGGACTTCAGAGACAACACACCAATCAGTTCTTCCGCCAAAATTAAAGACATCTTGGCAAAATTGCATGAATTTGTGGAACTTCATCACCCAGAAGAAGTTTTCACTAGTCTGGCTATTGCTCATTATGATTAGGTCTGCCTCGCACATTTCCGAGGGATTGTCTCCGAGTTGCAAAAGCAGACGTCATTGGATCGGTTCTTCAAGAAACAGGACGCAAAATACACTGCTGAGAACCGGTAAACAAATAGGGCCAGTTAAAAAGTAAGAGAATATTTTTATTTTTTACTTTATTTTTTGATTTGTTACATTGTGCGCCTCTTGTTTTAAGTTTTTTGTGTGGTATTGTAATTTTAACTTGTATATGTTTCATGTTCTGATGCTTTTTTTATGAAAAAACAAACACTGTTGCATTTCTTGGAACGGATGAGCAAATTTACATTCAAAAGGCGCCTCTACATACAAATTTTTCAGGTTACAAATCTACTCCCGGAACAAATTAAATTTGTAAGTAGAGATACGACTGTATTTTGGGAGTTGATTAAAGTGACTTTTCTTAACAAAATGAACTTTTTTCTTATTATTTTAGGGGACAAAATACACTTTTGCCACTTTATTTTACCCTTTTAGATTAAAAGAAAAGGGGATTTCTGGAGTCCAATGCAAAAATGATACATACAAACCCCCCTTTCCATGTTAATTTTACTTGACAGTTATCACTACTTTGATTGCTAATATATACAGAATAATGATAAACACATCTACAGAATGCTTTTTGTTTGTGTGGAAATTGATGCACTTTGATGCTTTTGAAGCTAATTCTGTGAAATTGGACCTCTGATTCTGCGTCAATACCAGTCCGGCAGAAAATCCATCCCCCCAAAAAAAGAAATGGTAGAAACAGTACACCCAAAATCAAGCCCTTTTCCAATTTCTCCTGTACCATAAAAAAAAAAAAAATCCGATGTGAATCATTTAATTTGCAGAGCCACAAATTCATCTCGTCATTGACGTATGCAATTTTTACTATTGCTTGTGCGACAATCAAGACAAATTGTTTTTAGATCTTGAATAAATCTTAAATATACTTGTTTTTGAGACAAATCTCCCCTATAGGTGTTGGGTAAAAAACACAGTATTATGTAGCTTATATTTTAAGTAGCAAGAAGTTCTTCCCATTACAATATACCACTGAGAAACGCGACCTTAATTGTTTGCATGGCTCATTAAAAATGTCCATAATTGTAACATAATCCTTGCACTAATACATATTTTATAGTGCCATGTTTAGGTGTAACAATTTACTTCTCCGCTTGGGCACAACCCGTAAGACAATACCACACAAACTAATACCAGTTATAATTAAGCATGGTGGGCGAAGGAATGCAACGGCAAAGCGAAGCCACCAGAGAGCACTGTTGGCATCATTATTCAGCAGGCTTGTTGAGAATCACGTCAACAATTTCAAGCATTTACAAGCACTTCACCTAAAATTCAAGCATGCATTTTCGAGGATTTCAAGCACACGTACAAATGCTGAGAGCGATTTTTTTTTGTACTCAACAGTTACTACTTAAATCACTCACATATGTATATATCTATCTATCTACCTTGGTCATATCCCTCAAGAGGGATGACTGACAGCAAGACACACACATACAAATACAAAGAAAATAAAAGGGAAATAAATAGCAAAAAAAAAAAAACACAAAAATTTTTGGACCACCCAATTGCCCAAACACCCAAACAAGTTGGGCACCTCGGCACCCAAGTTGGTCATGCTTTCGTCCCTCCAGATGAAAAGGGACACCAGAAAGCGGCCATGTCACTCGGGTCAGGGTGACGCAACACACTCTTTTGTTCAACAGCGGGGCCCGACAGCTTTTACTGGTTTACCCCTGCCGCATCATACGGGTGCCCAGCCCATCCTTAAGAACGCGTCCACAATCCCACTATCCTTTCACAACACCTCTCAACTCCTTTCTGTCACCAACAAGAGCTCTAGCTTCCGTTTTATATATATACATATATATATATATATATACATATATATATATATATATATATATATAGATAGCAATGATAAATCTACAGTGCTTTTCGTTTGTGTGGAAACTGATGCACTTTGATGCTTTTGAAGCTAATTTGGTGGTGCTGGTTCTGCGTCAATACCATTGTGGCAGAAGATCCACCCCAAAAAACCGAAAAAAAAAATAAAAAAAATGGGAGAACATTCTTTGTTTGAAGGGTCGATGTGAAAGGGATGTCAACAGACAGACCAAGTTTTGCTGGGAACTATACAAGAGGCCAACAAAGAAGAAGCCGGAGCTAATTAGGAGGCATCCGTCAAAAATATTTCTAGTGTAAAAACGCTTAAGAAATTTTTTCCCCCCTTCAAAGATCAGATAATATATTTCCTACAAGAAAGTTAAGAGAATAAGTGCAATTTCACTCTCACTCAGTTACCAGTTTCACGTCAACGCCTTTTCTCTTTTATAACTCTTTTAATTTCCACTCAGAAAAGCTTGGTCTATATGACTCAATTCCACTCGGTTTCTTCAATCTGGACTTGAAAAATAAAATCATTGACTTTCAATTAATTTAGGTGGCTACGTTTAAACTGAACCATTAAACGCTTAGCTTTCTTTCTCGAAAATCAACAATTGAAAAGCTTCGAAATGATCTCCGAGCGTAATAGGTTAGCGCTTTCATGTAAAAATTATTGTTACAATAACACTTTATGAACCCATACCAGGGTTCGTGCGGGTGCTTAAAATCCTTGAAAATGTTTCAATCACGATGATGTGTTTTTAAGGATTAAAATGTTTTTGAATTTTAAGCAACTGCTTGTAAATGCTTGCAATCGTTGCCATGTTTCTCAACAAGTCTGCTTAAAAATGATACCGACACTGCTCTCTGGTGGCTAAGCTTTTCCATTGCATATTTTCTTACCCCGTGACTAACGGCAGCTGGTATTAGTTTGTATGGCATGTCCTATGAAACGTCATTGCCCCCTATGGGTCACTCACAATTGGACAGAAGCAAACTACACCTAAACAGGGTACCATGAAATGTGTATTTGTGCAAGCATTACGTATGGACATTTATTACTGACTGCAAAAAATCATTTACACAATGACGGAGGTACAATAACACTTTTTAAAACTGATATCAGGGTTTTTATGGGTGCTTGAAATCCTTAAATACGTGAAAAGTGCTTGTCTCGTGGTTGACGTGCTTGCAAACGCTTGAATTTGTTGCAACGTTTGTGCACGTGTTAAAAATCCCTGAAAATGCTTGAAGTTGAATGTCGTGTTTTTAATTATTGAAAAGTGTTAGGTTAACCCCAACACTTGTAATAAAACCTGCACTCAAAGACACAGAGACGTGAGTATAACTTACTTGCAAGGAGAATGACCGGAGACTGCCCTTACAGTCTACCAACTCACTCTAAAACAGTCTCCGTTGTCCTTGCTTTTTTATTGTATTAGGAACGCCCTAGTTTACACAAGGTCTCTTCTGCTAAAGGGAGGGGAGTGAGAAAAAAAAAAACAGTCGAGACCTGTTTTCACAACAACATGTTATCGTATCAACAATATTACTACTAATGAACTAGGCGAGAATGGCACACTAAGCAAGAATGGCACACAGTATGCAACAGTAGAATAACATATTTACAGTTTAAATCCATCAAAAAGTGCTTGAATTTTGGGTGAAGTGCTTGAAAATGTTCGAACTCGTTGCCGCATTCAATCTGAGGAAATGTTTTTGTACCACATATTTTTGTTCATTTGAGAATATTTGAGCAAAATAATACAAATAAAATATAAAAATGTCTGCTCATTTCAAGTATTATTTAAAAATAATTCACTGTTTGAATTATCCTAAAATTTGAATCTAAAAAAATCATAGTGTATATACCAAAATTTTATTCAAAGATATGTAATATCTTCCCCCCCTTTTTTACAAAATCATATCAAGATTAAAGATGGGGTGCGTAGTTTGAGGGGTACTTAAGTTGAAAGTAGATATTTTTTTCTATTCAGTATGTGTTAACGATGCCCAACTAAGTTTAAAGAGCCTTTATACATGTTTTCACAGCACATAACTGCTTTTATCATCAGTATTCTGAAGGAGTGAGGTTATAACAACCTTTGGACCTCAGTATGCTCTTTAAATTTCCCTACGGGGATGAATAAAGTATCTATCTATCTATCTATCTATCTAATGCTACATGCCGACATTTCTTGTGTAAATATTGTGTAAATTATAACTATAACCTTATCCTCTTTGTTTTATAACCTTATCTTTTATGTTCCTTTATCTTCTTGTTTTTTTTTTTTACCTCTGTGAATGTGTGAAACTGGAGTGTCATGCCCAATTTGGTTGTCACAATATGTTAACCCATTTTATAACAATGACAATAAAGGTCTATTCTATGTTTATAGCCATGTTCGGCACTGAATGAGTTAACGTGGAGAACAACTTAACGTCTGGTAGTGAGAAAGTTTGAATGGGGGAAAAAATAGCCACAGGCAACCAAACTTTCCATCTGGAAGTCACGCTGACATTAGAAAAGGCATTAAAACGTTAACTTCCGGCCTTAAAAGTTCATCGGCCGAGTGAAAAGGTTCCCATTACTCGGCATGTGTCGGCTTTTGCTCAAACGCGCTCCCCGATGGTTTGAAAAAATAAATAAATAAAAATGAAAGTGAACCGATTCGCTGCCAGCTGCTTTCAAAGAAGACTTTTTTGCTATGTTGCCACCGTTTTTAAAGAATTTTGATTGATCTTGACCCACAAAATACTGTCGGGTGTGATAAGGACTTCACAAATAAATGTGACGTGACTTGATAAGCGTTGCATTGACTTCTTTGGAAGGCAAAAAACAAATCTTTGGTGAAAATAAATATAATAAGAGCTCAAGTATAAATCATTTGTGATGGTGCGGCTGCCAGTTGCCTAAGATCTTTTTTCAAAAGTATTCTGTGTTTTGTATATAAACAATTTGGAAATACAAAAATATTACCGTAAATTCCGGACTATAGAGCGCACCTGATTATAAGCCGCACCCACCACATTTTAAGAGGAAAACTGATTTTGTACATACACAAGCCGCACCCGTATATAAGCCGCATGCGCCCACATTTAAACATGTAACACAAACACAAAATTAACCCAAACCTGACTCCAAGTCCCGCGATTGAAACTAAATGTCCTTCATTAAAGTCCACAGTCCAAAAATCACAGCCGGCAAAATGAACGGAAAATGATACCGGTACTTAAGGTTTGATGCAGACCTGCAGAGTCCGGGTCCCGTTAAAAGTAATCCGAGGAAACAAGTGTATATTTCCAAGGGTAAGGGCGGGAAAAATATATCAGATGAACACATTTACTTACGCAACTCCTTTTTCTTTAACCAACTTTTTACCCCCTCTTCTTTCCATGTGCCACTTAAACTCGGCACCCCACGTTTGTTCCGCCCCTCATTTTTCGTTCATCCGTGCAAAACATATCAGAATAAGTCTCTAAAATAAATACATTACAAAAATATACAGTTGCAAATACATATTGTACATGGTTACACATATTTACAAAGAAAGACGGTCCACCGAGAGAGTTTTCAAAGCTTTAATAATAATAACATAGCTTTGACAGGGCAGTTAATGGTAGCAACACTCGAGCGCCGCTAGCGGCCGTTAGAAAAATGACATAAATTGGCCGCGTCACTGAATAAGCCGCAGGGTTGAAAGTTAGGGAAAAAAGTAGCGGCTTATAGTCCGGAATTTACGGAACTTATAATTTTACATAATAAATGCTGTTCTTTGTGATATATATCAGTAAATGGAAGATAAATTTGATGTAGCAAAATTCTAATGTAAGCACTACTCTATTTGAGTATCGTATTGTTGAGTACTTTTACCATGTGGTCGTTATCGAGTCTCTACATTGTTCCAAGTGGTGATTTACTGCCATGAGTCTTATTAAAACGCCTTGTGTCTTATCAACAGGCCTCATACCTCTTTCATGGCCAAGTCCAAGCACTATTTAAGGACTTTCAAAGCCAATTTTCCAATTTTATACAAACTAATGCCTTCTACCGTCACTAGCAATGTTCCCTGTAATTTTCCACGGGTCTGAGCGTTCACACAAAGTCGGTGAGCAACGCTTGAAACAACAGTGAGCAACAGCAATCCCAAGTGTGGCAAGATAATTCATTATCAAACATGTCCAAAACTTGACATCGAGTTACATTTTGCTAAGTTTCCGGCAATGTAAAATTATTTTTCTCTTTTGAATGAATTGACTCATGTACTGTTGCAAAGGTTGTACGGCTTACAAACGTCGTTTGTCCTTATAATTCTTTCACAAAATATCCATTTCTTTTTATTTCCTGATATATTTTGTCACATAATATTAACATTTTTGGGGGCTTATTTAGTCGGTTGTAAGATACAGAACTGTACTTAATCACATTTTTTAGTGGAAGTACAATGTTGGCAACAAAATTCACTTGATATAATTGGAAATTATTTGAATGCAACACAAACTTTTTCTTCTTTATTCTGTGTTTTTTTTTCTACTTTTTTTTAAATTCCTTTAAAAAAATCTAATTGTGTTTATTTTTTCCGAGCTTTTTCTTTTTGTTCTCTATTTACTTTTTCCTACATTTCTTTCTTTATGGCTTTTTTCTAAAGTTTTCCTTCTTTTTTTTCTCCTCATTTTGTTTATTTTTTCTCAGCTTTTCACTACTTTTTCATTTTGGTATTTTTTTCTTTTTTGTTCTATTCCCCCCTTCTTTTAAGCCATTTTGTGCATAAATTTACATAATATTTGGTCATGTTGGGATTAAAGAAGCAAAAACAACCTGAAGAGCCGTTTAGGACCCAAAAGAGCCGGTTCCTTTTAGTGAGCCGAGCCGAAGAGGCCGGTTTTTGACAAACTCTACTAACTTTACTCTACTTCGACTCGACTTCAAACTACCGCATTTAGGACACAACGTCAAGAGAACCCGTGTATTTTTACCTTCATGCACTGTAACTTTGACTTAATTCGCTTCTTAATTCACAAACTTTTTCTTCTTTTTCCCTGTTTTTTTTTCTATTTAAAAAATAAAATAAAAATCTCATTGTGTTTATTTTTTCCTAGCTGTTACTTTTCTCTATTTATTTTTTTTCCTGGCTTTTTTCTGATTTTTTTCCTTTTTTCTATTCCTTTTGTTTCTTTTTTTCCTCGGCTTTTCACAACTTTTTCATTTTGGTATTTTTTTTCTTCTTTGTTCTATTACCCCCTTCCTTTAAGTCATTTTGTGTACAATTGTACATAATATTTGGTCATGTAGGGATTAAAGAAGCAAAAACAACCCGAAGAGCCGTTTGGGACCCGAAAGAGCCGGTTCTTTTTAGTGATGTCACAATACCCTTTTTCCCCCACCCTCCTAACTTTTGCTCTGCTCTGTGAATGGCACATAAGCATCTGCCATGATTTGTTTTGCAGGAGCCGTTTAGGACCCAAAAGAGCCGGTTCCTTTTAGTGAGCCCAGCCGAAGAAGCCGGTTCTCGACAAACGCTACCAACTTTACTCAACTTTGTTCTACTTCGACTTCAAAATACCGCATTTAGGACACAACGTCAGGGGAACCCGTGTATTTTTACCTTCATGCACTGCAACTTTGACTTAAGTCGCTTCTTAATTAGTCATTTTGAGCCCTCATTTTTGTGCGCTGGCTAGATTTTCTTGTACGCCGAGAATGTGCGAGCAGTGCGCAATTGCGCACGCGCGCAGCTTAGAGGGAACACTGGTCACTAGGGAAAAAGAAATGCAATGGGAAAGCTAAGCCACCAGCGAGCAACGCCGGTGTGATTTTTAAGCAGACTAAGAAACACAGCAATAATTTCATGCATTTACAAGCACTGCACCTCAGCATTAAAATGCAAACATTTTCAAGGATTTTCAAGCACCCGTACAAATCCTGGTATTCGTTTAAAAAGTGTTATTGTAGCTCCCTTATTGTATAAATAGGAAAGCATGATTTAAAAAACGAACGAAAAATCAGTATTGAATCGTTTCATTTTGCATAATCCAATACTAGTGTTTTCATATGGATGTTGTAACCTAAACTAACAATTATTCTCATATGCAAGAGCTAGTTTGATGCACTCGAAAATAATTATTTGTTGATTTCCGATTGAGAAAGCCGAGTGATTTTCAAAGTCAAAGTCAATTCATTTGTCAATTTCTCAGATGTGCTCAACATAAGAGGAATCCATTTTGTTTTCACTCTCTCCTATGCACATACTGTGACGACAATAGTGCAGATGCACGACCAAGTCCTAACTTAAGATAATACAGACGCTCCCCTACTTACGACCATTCGACTTACGAAAAACAGTAGATAACAGTAGATATCTTTTCCGGATGTCGAAAAATATCCGGACATCGCTGTAAGTTAGATTTTGTATTGTGTGCGCCTTTTTCCGAGTACAAGGCAGTGAGAGGTCACCCAACATCCACCACAAAGAAGAAACTTCGACATTCTTATTGTTTAACATCTCATGCATCCATTCAAAATGGTTGTTGTATAGTGTAAAGAAGGGGTAAGCCGTTTCTATTGAAATGAAAGTGGAATAAGAAAGCTTGATGCGGTTGAGAAAATGGTTGGGACGAAGTTGCCTAACTTTTGAAGCTCATCTTCCAAAAGTAAGTTCAACTTAACTTTATTTATCTTTATAGAGCATATTATTTAGTGAAATGTTGATTTATTAGTATAAAACAATACAGGTTACTTATATCAACCTTAAACATACAAAATATAGTACTGAAGCAACTTACGAAGATATTCAACTTGCGAACGATCGTCCGGAATCTCGTTTGTAAGTGCAAGTGATGTTTTGGCTAAGACCGAAGTGACAGACAGTAAAATGTGTCAATGTATATAGTATAGTAATGCTAATTGTAATTCATCCTGGAAGGGGGATTACCATTGTGAGGTCCTTTCTCAAAGTAGTTGGAAAACAAACACAAATTCACCATTATCGGCGCTACAGAGAATCGAAGTGACCTTGCTGTGTTTTCTGCTTCCATGCTCTGGAATTGAAAAGGCAATTATACATTTTCTTACCCGTCAACCTGTACGTTTTTGCCATACAATGTACGTTTATTATGCATTTTAAGACGGGTACGACGTACGAAAAAATCTGTATGAAAAAAGGCAAATTTGTCAATTATGGGTACCATCCGGTATACACCGACTATCATGAAACGGCAAATCAATCAAGTCAAACGAGTTCGCCGCGGTACCCTCTATCTCGGTATCGTTTTTTTTTCGTTGCAAACGAAGCGAGCGGTTTGATGCTACTGTGCGCATGCGTCTGCCGCCTGGGGATTTCCCATCATGCATCATTCCGAAAAAAAAAAATGGTGTACGATTATTTTGTATTTTGTACAGGAAAATACGACAGTTTGTCAGTTTGACAGGAATGCATTTTCAGAAATAAAAAAATAATGCTCTAGAAGTTGAAAACAAAAGAATAACATGGGAGTTAAAAAAGGAGAGTAATGCACAATATGATGTGTAATTCCTTTGCACTTTTTGTACAACACATTACTTGCGAAATATAAACGAAGCCCTGCAATTGGCTGGCAACCAGTTCAGGGTGTCCCCTGCCCACTGCCCAATGATTGCTGGGATGGGCTCCAGCACCCCCGCGACCCTACTGAGGATAAGCGGTGCAGCTAATGAGATGAGATGGGATATAAACAAAGCTTTTCTCAGTTGATATGAAATCCACTTTTGGGAATTGGTATCAAAGTAGTCCCGATAAATAATCGCCTCGTCCCTCCCAGGGATCTCCAATCTCAATGGGACAAACGAGGAGATGTTCCCGGCCCTCTAGAAGGCGCTCCCGCTCTCCTGCTCACAGTTGAAGCGTTTGTTGGCCCAGATATTTCCTCCACCCCCTAACATTCACTTCTATTCTCTCCATATCTCTTCCCATGCTGGCGTCAAATCCATGGCAACCCCCCTCTTCCTCCTCCTCGGGGTGAGAAGCAGGAACATGGCGATGGATTCACAGTTAGCCACTTAATTAGAGACTTTAAATCACATCGGCCGTCCGGGGCTTTGAGGCCGGCAGCCGCGAAACCGCCTCGCTGCTCTTGAAATTGAACCGGCAACACGTGGCTTGTAAACGCCTCACGTGATTTGTGTGGAAGGGGATGGAATGGTGAGATTGAAATTGTAAAAAAAAAAACAGGCGGGGCCAATAGATGGCAATCGGGGGCCAATTCAATGTACAGTGGTACCTCTTTATACAAGCAAGTTGTAACAAAAATCTAGCTTGCTTCAATGAAGGAAAATCCAATTCACGAGCAGTCCCAGAGGCGACCACTAGAGACCGCTCATCGTCAGCTCATGCGCTTCTTCGCATCAGACCTCTGATCCTTCCCACTTGTTGATATAACGCATCAAATTTGTTTTTATTCATTGGCATCTCCTTTTTGTGACCCTAGCTATGAGTTCCGGAAAGAAAGATGGTAAGGTGTTTTCAGAGGAAAAAAGAAGAATGGATGTCAATCGAAATGAAGCAGGAAATAATAGACGACCATGGTGTTGGTGTGAGGGACCTAACTAAGGTGTATGAACGCTCAACATCTCCTATTCAGGGTTTGTACTTCTGCTCATGGTCATATTCAAGAACTTAAGTAATTTCCCCAGTACCATTTAGAGAAGAAATACAGTGTGAATCATGTTTTTTGCTGATCTCCACATATATTTGCGATTCACATATTCTATTTTTAATCTGTTAATTCATCAAGACATACAATTTTTAGATCTTGAGCAAATTGTGATTTAGAAAAAAAAAAGGGGGGATGGATCGGAACAATACAACACCCAAAATTCGGGCACTTCTCAAACATTAAAAACACAACATTACAACGTAAGCATTTTCAAGGATTTCAAGCACCCACACAAACGGACAAGGCTACAAAAACCAAAACTTGAGGCAGTGTCGGGTAAACCTGGAATAGATTCCAATGCCGCCACGGATGGTTTGAGGAATTTAAGAAGACTATTTCTGCGACGATGGTTTGGCAAGAGGAAGCAAGGAGTGCAGGTTACAAAGCCGTGCAATCATTTTTGCAGTATGCTGTATACACGTTTTTGTGCACATTTATCTGAAGTTATGGAAACTTTTTTTATTTTAAGTATAAACTAAGTGCATACGTATCAATCATAGTCATGCGCCGTCACTCTTCCGACACCCCCCCTACTCCCGCACCACGCTTTGTCACAGCGACTCCCTTACAATAAACTTGTATTTGATTCCGTTAATAGCTTCTCTATCTCATTACTCTATTTATTATGTTTAATTACTACTTGTTGGTGTTTTTAGTAAACAGGAAGATGTGTTTTGTAGCTACGCAGGGTTAACGCAGACGATTTTGGGAGGACGGGAACGGACCAATCAGTGATTAGCTATTACGTATTGTGAAAATGTGCTCGTTATGCGTGGAATTCGAGCTACAAGCTACAAATTAAGGTTGTATGAAGAGGCACCGCTGTATTCATTAGCATTAACAACAGTTAAGAATGTAAATGTAATCAAGTATATAGACCGGTGAATCCAGAGCCGAAGTGGGTCAGCCGGGGTTCGGACAGGAGCCCACTAATGGACCCACTCGGCGTCCAAGGCCTATTAATCAAACGCCGAGACCCCAAGAGCTCAGCAATGATTGCTTCAGCCTTTGAGCTGAGCCTCAAGCCACATCTGTCAAATAAAGTGACGGCTTTTTCTTTCTTTTTTCCTTTTCTTTTTTTTTTCCAGAAGCGATTGAGGGGAAGATGAAGGGTGACAGAAAAGCGTCCGACTTCATTACGTTTGTCTTCGCCGACTCACAACGCAATTAAACATTCACGACGGAACAGAAACGGGACCGCCCACAGTCGTCCTTCGGCGGAGTTAGCGACTGTCGCGATGCCTGATGAAGTTTGGTGCTATTTCTTAGTTTTCATTTGATGTGAGCAGTCTTTCAAGTGGATATAAGGCATTCTGAAATCGTGCAAAACAAATTGTGACAAATGCTTATGCGCCATTCACAGAGCAGAGCAAAAGTTTGGAGGGTGGAGGAAAAAGGGTATTGTGACATCACTAAAAGTCAAAGTTACAGTGCATGAAGGTAAAAATACACGGGTTCCCCTGACATTGTGTCCTTAATGCGGTATTTTGAAGTCGAGTCAGAGTAGAACGAAGTTGAGTTAAGTTAGTAGAGTTTGTCGAGAACCGGCCTCTTCGGCTCGGCTCACTAAAAGGAACCGTCTCTTTTGGGTCCTAAACGGCTCTTCAGGTTGTTTTTGCTTCTTTAATCCCGACATGACCAAACATTATGTAAAATTATGCACAAAATGACTTAAAAGAAGGGAGGAATAGAACAAAAAAGAAAAAAATACCAAAATGAAAAAGTAGTGAAAAGCTAAGAAAAAATAAACAAAATGAGGAGAAAAAAAGAAGGAAAAATTTAGAAAAAAGCCATAAAAAAAGAAAAGAAAGAAATGTAGGAAAAAAGTAAATAGAGAAAAAAAAGAAAAAAGTAACAGCCAGGAAAAACTAAACACATTGAGATTTTTATTTTTTTTAAATAGAAAAAAAAAAAACAGGGAAAAAGAAGAAAAAGTTTGCGAATTAAGAAGCGAATTAAGTCAAAGTTACAGTGCATGAAGGTAAAAATACAAGGGTTCTCTTGACGTTGTGTCCTAAATGCGGTAATTTGAAGTTGAGTCGAAGTAGAGTAAAGTTAGTAGAGTTTGTCGAGAACCGGCCTCTTCGGCTCGGCTCACTAAAAGGAACTGGCTCTTTCGGGTCCTAAACGGCTCTTCAGGTTGTTTTTGCTTCTTTAATCCCAACATGACCAAATATTATGTAAATTTATGCACAAAATGGCTTAAAAGAAGGGGGGAATAGAACAAAAAAGAAAAAAATACCAAAATGAAAAAGTAGTGAAAAGCTAAGAAAAAATAAACAAAATGAGGAGAAAAAAAGAAGGAAAAATTTAGAAAAAAGCCGTAAAAAAAGAAAAGAAAGAAATGTAGGAAAAAAGTAAATAGAGAACAAAGAGAAAAAAGTAACAGCTCGGAAAAAATAAAGAAAATGAGATATTTTTAAAGGAATTTTTTAAAAAGTAGAAAAAAAAACAGGGAAAAAGGAAGAAAAATTTTGTGTTGCATTCAAATCATTTCCAATGATACCAAGTCAATCTGGAGCCCATCCCAGCCATCAACCTGAACTGGTTGCCAGCCAATCGCAGGGCACACGGGGACAGACGACTCGCTCGCTCATTCACACTTAGGGACAATTTGGACCGGCCAATTCACCTGAAATGCATGTTTTTTTGGAATGTGGGAGAAAACCGGAGTGCCCGGAGGAAACCCACGCAAGCACTGGGAGAACATACAAACTCCGCACAGGAAGTCTGGAGCTGGATTTGAACCCACAACAGGTTCCCATGACATGAACTGTGCCGCACAAGCGCTAACCACTGCGCCGCCATGCTGCCCGTGCTGAAGATAGATATAATAATAATAAAAAGATCTCGGGGATCTACATTGCCCTGTGCTTACAGCACTTGGCAATGTAGTTGTGCCTTGCTGAAGCAATGACAACTAATAATAAATGAATAATGCAAAAATGTTTTGCATTGCCGCAAACTCAGCTAAATGTAACTTGATGTCAAGTTTTGGCCATGTTTGATAATGACTTAGTTGCCACACTTGGGATTGCCGTTGCTCACTGTTGTTTCAAGCGTTGCTCACCGACTTTGTGTGAACGCTCAGACCCGTAAGGAAAATGACAGGGAACATTGCTAGTAACATAGAAATTCAATGTTCCCAAACACCGAATCCTAATAATGAAAAACACATTACTGTAGTCTTGTACAAACGAATTGATTTCTTTAGAAATGCTAAGGACAATAACATCTTATAGCAGTAAGGGTCTGGCATAGTGTGCCAGATTTAGTGATTGGAGAACAGTCAGGACTTGGAGTGTGCTTCTAATCTGCATGCATTAAGTGGATAAAGAGCGCTGAATAGTTTCCAAGAGATGCTAACACTGCAGGGAGCCCCCCCCCCCCCCACTTATCCCCTCGGGATCACACTTTCCAGTATACTCGAGCGAATCCTCTCCAACCGGCCCGAAGGTCGATGAGGCGTTGATTGTGTGGATCGGTTGGCTTAAGCAGCATTTTTATCTCAGTCGTTGCTAATCAATGCGGAAGCTTAAGGAGAGGACCTCTTCCGAGACTCATCGGGAAAGCGTTACTGGAGAGTATTGAACGGTGAGACTACGATTCGGTCAGGAGGGAATTTATGGTATTAATAGCAATCGGAAGTTGAAAAATGAAATCACATGAGAAACGTATTAAGTTAATTTGGAACAAATGCTTGTGGCGATGCTATGAAGGACTGAGATTGTCCCCATTAGGGCTGCAACGAATTGTTAATCAATAATAGAAATGGTCGACGATGGAAGTACCGTATTTTCCGCACTATAAGGCGCACCTAAAAGCCTTTGTTTTTTTCAAAAGCTGACCATGCGCCTTATAATACAGTGCGCCTTGTACATGGATCAATACCAGCTCAGTAGCCTAGATGGTAAGGCGCCCGCTTTGAGACTGGGAGGTCGGTGGTTCGCGCCCCGGCCGAGTCATTCCTAAGACTTAAAAAAGTGGTCGGCGGCGCCCTCTGTTGGCTGCGGCTGCATCGGCTCGCTACAACGGGTCAGGTGCAATCGACATTTCGTTCTGTGTACATTGTTACACAGAATGACAATACAAGGAAATTATTATTATAATATTATTATTATATTAAGTCGCAAAGTCTTGCAACTAAAGCAAGCAGCCGCCGACTCGATTTTCCCCCCGAAGGCGAAGTCGTCCGCGGTGTATGCTGGGATTTATATACCGGCGTTTCATTTCCTAACCAATGTGTCAATCATCATTCGAACCAGTCACTATTGGCTAAAGTTATTCGGAGGTAAAGGGGGCGGATCCTTTTTATCATTTATAGGCTCGCATAGGCTAAAGGGGCGAAACAAAGCCTGCAATTGGCCGAAAAAAATGAATGTGAATCACACGTTGGGTTGCACTACGGCATAGAGAAAACATGTTTTACTATTCTGTATTTGTAAATATTGTATTCTCCTGGATTTACTACACTCACGGTTGTAAGAAGACCATGGTTACGTATCATTATTGAACGTGATGGCTGCAAGAGAACTTAGGTGAGCTATGCGGATTTATATTTTCCCGGTATCTTGTTTTAGAACGATCTTGATGTTTCTGTGATAAGTCTATTTTTAAACTCAATTCAATTCAAAGTGTTTATTGTCATATGCACAGTAAAGAACCCCGTTTCCCTGCGGGGTTTTGGGGTTTTTAAGGGTTATTGTTCTATCTTCGTTATTCATTATCTATTATCCGTTATCGGTCAGTTCATTATTCGCTACAAAGTCTAGGAGCCGGGACTCTTACTCTCAGCCAAAAGGCTAAGCTAAGGTCCTAGCCCTAAAGCCTTATGGTATAGTCCAAGACCCCTGCACAATCAAATTCTTACTTTGCTGTCCACACAGTTGCCAGCAAAAAATAAAATGGAAACTAAGAAATGTTTGTTTGGTGACATTGTACAGACACAGTTTCCGTACATGTCTCGGACACGTATTTGCAAGCTTTGGGAATGTTAAGGGGGTAATAAGTTTGACTGAACTATCTGACTGTTTTGTCCACGTTCCCATTGTAGCGCCTTATAATCCGGTGCACCTTATGTATGGAAAATATAGGAGCAAAAACTATTTTTTGGGGGTGCGCCCTATAACCCGGTGCACCTTATAGTGCGGAAAATACGGTAATTGTCGACAGTTATCGCCAGACACGTTTTTTCCGACAGACTGAGTCATCTTTACATAAATATCATATTTGCTAAGACGACTCGCGCATACGCAATAGCGTCTCTGACTCGAGCGGTAACATAAACGTCCATAAATGGCAGCATCGACATTAACTACACATAGCTAAACTTATAAAGTTTTGAGCATATTAGCCTGGATACGGCCAATAAAAAGACATGGCGGTAGCTCTGTGTAGCACTTATATTTAAAGAGCGTGTCAGACAGTTGAACGAGTCTGACTCGCCTCGGTAAGATTCAAGTCACGTTAAAGCCAATAGTTTTGATTGTGCTTCATGTTTCATTTCTATTTCGCAATAAAAAAGAGCTTGAGGGTTATACAATCAGTGGCTGACATATTTAACTTAATATGCACGCAGTCTGAAGAACGAATATCAGTTTCTCAGTTGTTATCACTGTTTTGATTTCAGACAGTTGAGAATCAAGTACTGTAAATTCCGGAATATAAGCCGCTACTTTTTTACCAAACCGTCAACCCTACAGCTTATTCAGTGATGAGGCCAATTTTTGTAATTTTTCTAACAGCCGCCAGCGGCGCTCGAGTACAAAAGGTAAGATTTAGACCGGTGGAATATATGCGCCGAGGAAGACTGCAACTTCTTAGCTTGTGCACAAATTTAATCAGCGTAGACATATCCTCATCATGCAAATTGCAAAAAGAAAGGCACATGACGTAGCTTTCAAGCTAAAAGCAAACGAGCAGTCCGATAAAGAAGGAAACAGAGCTACTGCACGTAAACTTCACTTTGCGAGCGTCTTGCTAGCGTGTTTTTGAATAAGGGAGCGTGGGACGACGTCTATATGACAAAGTCTCTTTCCCATACTGGGGAAGTCGACTTTGATGACGCCAGTTATAAGAAGGAAGATGAGGACGATTTACCATGGCTTCTACTAGTACGGTATGTTTTCTTTTAACAGACCCGTTTACGTAGCCTTTTGCTACCCTTCACAGGCACGGTTTGGGATGAAAGTTATAATCTTATAATTAAAGCTTTGAAAACTCTCTCGGTGTACCGTCTTTCTTTGTAAATATGTGTAACCGATGTATAATATATATTTGCACCTGTATATTTTTGTAATGTATTCATTTGAGACACTTAGTCTGATATGTTTTGCGAATTAAAAAAGAGGGGCGGAGCAAACGAGGGCTGACTGTTGTCGCGGCGGACAATAGTGGATATATATTTTTCCCACCCTTACCTTTGGAAATATAGACTTTTTTCCTTTGGATTACTTTCAACAGGTACCCGGACTCTGCAGCTCTGCATCAAACCTTAAGTACCGGTATTATTTTCTATTCATTTCTCCGGCCGTGGTTTTTGGACTGTG